>NC_088865.1:15728164-16028164 GCF_032884065.1 Artemia franciscana | reverse complement strand
TTGATCTTTCTTTGTTTACGTTTCAAATTACTTTTGGAGAGTTTGCAGAAACAATTTCTTAACTTTATGACCAGATTTATGAATTTTATTTGCCCTGCATAAGTGGCCTGATATCAAGGAAACGCTTCCAAAAACTACTATTTGAGCGGCCCGAGAACACTGAAAGGGGGTTGCAAAGACAAAGACAACTATCAACGTGCTAGACCTCTGGCATCCACGCAAACCAACATAGCATGACCGATATCTGGGAGTTGTTGCACTACTATCACCAGTTATGTCTTAGTGTTATGTTATAGGAGGTAGTTTTTGTTAAATAAAGTGCTTCCCAGATAATTCTCCTGTGGAAATTTCCCCCAAAAGATTCACATCTTGGGGCGATTCTCCCGCAGAAAGTTCCCCTTGAAAATCCCCCCTCCCCAAGGAAAACTCCCTTTCCACGAAATCCCCCCGAATATTCCACCCTGTGGAGAATTATCCCCGGATAATTCTTCCAATATTTCCCCTGGGTGATTCCGGGTTGGGGGGTGGGAGGAAACGCCAGTTCCCGTACTAAGTTGCGTAAAAAGATGATTAATCACAACAATGGGCCTAGTCATACAACACGAATCTGAGGAAGATACTTACTAGCAATATCATTGCAATCTGCCCAAGCGTCCTACAGTTCTTATCGCGCTCCTACTCTTTTTCGTTCCCCCGGCCTGAAAAAGACCGGCTACATGTATAGCTTTGCGGCTGGTAACTTCCAAGAAAAACATGAAAACTAAGAAGAAAAAAAACGCCAATAGTAGTGCATTGACCTAAAGTATGGAAAAGACTGCTTGTGATAACAAAACAAAATACTGATTTACTGTACATACATCTGTCTCTAATAAATCTCTTATTTTGTTTCTTTATTTGTTGATTGAATCATATAGTTGACCTAACTTGACTTTCCGTTACTTTTTTCTTAATTCTGCTTCAAATGATAACATTATATCTTCGTTTATAGGGTGGTGGCGAAGCTCCAAAGCACCTTAGTGGACGCCTTGTTGCAGCCACCTGGTGGTTATTTGCCTTTATTGTAGTGGCTTCTTATACTGCCAATTTAGCTGCTTTCTTGACAGTTTCTCGGTTAGATACTCCAATTAAATCATTCGATGAGCTAACAGAACAGTACAAAGTGAAATATGCTCCTCTTAAAGGATCCTCTACGATGACATACTTTCGAAGAATGGCTGGTATTGAAAGAAAATTTTATGAGTAAGTTTTATTTCTTAACAAAGAGCTGTGACTATTATTCTGGCATACCTCAAATAAATTTTAGTAAGATGTGTCGTGTACAGTTATTGGTCGTGCCCAAAAGATCTGTGGAATCTCTGAATGTTATTTTTTCATATTTATTCATCTGTTCAACAGCATATTCGCCATCATTATCCATGTAGCCTAGCACCCACAACTAAGATACGCCTTTGTCAATTTTCTTAATAAATTCGCTTTTGAAAAACACATTTTGTTCCCTAGACCTGATAATGATATACCCCATTATTTTGAGAAACGAAGGTAAAAACTCCTAAAACTCTTTCCCTAACCCTACCAGGGTCGAGGAAAATAAACTATAAGAGTCGTAGAAAATAACTCACTTTATTTTTACCAATATCAAATCCAATGTCAACTACTTGAATTCCAAACGGGAACTAAACTAATCGATTTATACACAGAAAGCAGGTCAGCTCAACCCTTTTGCCATCATGTGACGCAACGAGCCAGTAAAATAAATGAGGGGAATTTGTTTTGGCCATAAATTATATTTAAATGCCAAGATTTAACTATCCTGTGAAAAGACAAAAATACAAGTTCAATACAAACCAATTTTCGCCAGTAAAATAAATGGGGTGAATTTTCTTTGCCCATAAATTATATTTCAATGACAAGATTTACCTATTCTGTGAAAAGATAAAAATTAAAGTTCAATACAAACCAATTTTTTTCCTCTTGCAAAATTACTAAATTGAAAACAGCCTCTACGAGAGTTTAACTTGTAAATAAAACTACATTGTACGTAAACCTATGCATAATAGAAAAGGGACATTTATCTGATAATAAAGATGCAGGGGTTGCAACAGATACCAGAAGGGTTTAAAATAACTGAAATGCTACTTTGAATTTTAAATTGAAATTTTCGGCTTTAAATTTAGAAGTCATATCAGTTCTTTGAATTAAGTTTTATATTTGGGTCAACCAATAAAGCAAAAAATGGCTTAAAAGAAGACACCTTGCTAATGTCCACTCTAATACGACTTTGAAAAAATATTAACTTTTGATTTCGTCTCTGAAAAAATGGGCCTAAGCACATTTTAGCATGAATGTAGTGTGATTGTTATATTGTGTTCAAATTATTATATTCTAAAGATCATTCAGTATCTGCTTGTCAATATAATTTCATCAGTTTTTGATTAGTCCTTATTAAGAGTTTCTTAGGGGATACTAATGTCTAAAAGTAAATGATGTGCTTTGGATATAGAGGTCGAAACTATGTAAAACTGCCCTTAGTCAGATTTCAGTTGCAGCATTCTTAGGAAAAGTACAGTATAGCTTCACTTACTGTTCAATTCTTTGTCATAAACCTTCCAGCTGATTTGCAAAATCGGTCTGCAGTAACAGTAGCTACCATATCAAATATACATAGAGGAGATAGGCGGTGTTCAGACACTTGAGGCAGTCATAAACTGAGTCCAAAATTGAAGTTCAACAATGCCCGGATAGGCAATGATTAGTTGGAAATTTACAATGCTGAAATAAAGACAGGATCTAAGAACCACTTGCCGATTTTACACTCAATAATATGAAAAAAACTTCGTTTTCTTAAAGAGTTAAAGAGGCTGCGTCCCAAAGTCGAACCTTAAAACGTACAGGAATTAGAAGAGGCAGTTGGGGGGGGCTGCCGCCCCCCAAACCCCCAGCTTTTAAAGACTCTTTTGTTACAGGTTTTTTGTTTTTTTGCTAACCCCCCGCTCTTGGCTTCGGAAAGGCCCTCTTTTAATTAACAAAACATTGAAATGAATGAATAATGGAATAACTTCGAAAAATGTTAAACACAAGAGGACAGGAGAACCATTGCGCCGAAACTAGTAAATAGTAACAATGAAGTCCCCCCACAAAAAAAAACTGTACAAAAGAGTCTTTAAAAGCTGGGGGTTTGGGGGGCGGCAGCCCCCCCAACTGCCTCTTCTAATTCCTGTACGTTTTAAGGTTCGACTTTGGGACGCAGCCTCTTTAACTCTTTAAGAAAACGAAGTTTTTTTCATATTATTTCTGTACGTTTTTCTACAATCCATGGTGGATGTAATTTAATAATTCCTGTACTCCTCGTACAGGAATTAGGAGAGGAACTTGGGTGGCTGCCGCCCCCCCCGCTTTTAAATCATTGTATAAAATAGAAAAAAATTAGGACTATAAGAAGACTATTAGGAGAGGCAAACCCCCCGCTTTTAAAGACTCTTTTGTACAGGTTTAATTTTTTTTCATATTAATTCTGTACGTTTTTCTACAATCCATGGTGGATGTAATTTAATAATTCCTGTACTCCTCGTACAGGAATTAGGAGAGGAACCCCCCCCTCCCCGCTTTTAAATCATTGTATAAAATAGAAAAAAAATAGATAGAATGACCGAAATGTTTCTTTTGCTCATAAGAAGCTAATATTCTGTTATCTCTCAAATGATAAGCTGTCCAGGTGTTATCAAAAATTTTTTGATGTTGTGAAAAAAAACCGCCCGTAAGGGACTTGAACCCTTGACCCGAGGATTAAAAGTCTCACGCTCTACCAACTGAGCTAATAACTTGCATGTGTGTAAATATAACTTCTCAATAGCTTTTAAAAATTTCAAATTAACATGGGCTCTTATGGAGAGAAATCCGTTAATTAAATAGCTAATGGGTGGTTTCTGGAAAACAGGGAAGGAGTTATCGGATCAAGCTGAAATTTCGCGGATAAGCTCCTGGGCCGTAGGGGACCTTAACTTGTGAATTTCAGCCCGATCGGACAACGTTAAAAGGGGTGGGGGGGGGGGGGGTTGGAGGTTCGAAACTTTCGGGGGGTTAAGATTTTCCTACGAAACTTTCATGGGCACTTACTCGGAGAATTCCGCATCGAATGAGTCTTCGTACACCCAGATCCGATTTCGGATGTGACCTGTAGGCGTCTAGGAAAAAAAAGTAAATGAATTTTAAGTGGCTATGCGTGGTTTCTGGAAAACAGGGAAGGAGTTATCGGATCAAGCTGAAATTTCGCAGATAAGCTCCTGGGCCCTAGGGGACCTTAACTTGTGAATTTCAGCCCGATCGGACAACGTTAAAGGGGGGCTTGGGTTGACAGGTCGAAACTTTCGGCCAGATTTTCCCCATGAAGAAAAAGTTGGAGGGGGATGAAATTTTGCAGGTTTCTTAGTTGGAGCTCGGGCTACGAAATGCATCCCTCCCCATCCGTCTGCGACCACTGGAACCGAAGATCGCTTAACATTGTCGTGTGTCGCCTCTTTATAGAGGCACGAGTGTGTCTCCTTGATTTAAGGCCGGAGACCCCATTTAAACACCGCTATGTATATGCCGTTCAAAATGAAATCCCCGTGTATCGTAACTGTAATTCAAGAGTTGGAATAAGTTTATTCGAGTGAATTAGTAAGGTGTGTGCTTACTTTGTTTGTGTTGTCTCACAATTAATCTGAATTTTTGAATTTTTTCTAAAAAGGAATAAATCATATGATCTACCTGAGACAATAGTGACTAAAGAGTGTATGAAGGACAATCCATATTATTTTGCGATTTGTAGTGCTCATTATGCACTGCAACAAAACCTAAATCACAAAAAGTCCCTACTATAATTTCCCATCAGCCTCCAATTCCAAATCTCAGGTATCAAGCAGTAATATGAGACACCCCTTCTTGTAGTTTTTTTGTAGGACCACTGAAATCTAAGCTACTTTCTGATTGGTCATTTCTATTAAGCGATTTTAACTGAGTCAGTTGAAATGTACTTGAATGCAAAACTTTTTTTTAGGATATGGAAAGAATTGAGTCTAGACGATAATATCCCAGAATTTGAAAGGTCTAAGCTAGCTGTTTGGGACTATCCCGTGAGTGACAAATACACTAAAATGCTGCAGATCATGGAGGACACTCAACTACCAGCATCAATTAGCGAAGCTCTAGATCGAGTTCGAAATACTACCTCTGATGGGGGAGGATTTGCTTTTTTAGGTGAGTTAAAACTTTTGCAAGGAAGGGAGACTCTAATAATAAGTGATTATAAACACTATCCAATAGGATATAGTATTATCATTACTGTCAAACTACCGTCTTATAGCTAAATCAGAGTATTTTCCTTTAATAATTGAAGACCCAGCATCGTGAAGGGCATACAATCCACTGGCACAACATTGAGGAATACTTCAAATCTTCGAGTGTTTTGAGGAGGTGGCCAAGTAGCAGTTTTGAGTTGTTATAATGTAGAAACTATGTGGGCCAAAGCTTCAATTTTAGGTGACTGGAAGATGTGATCAGTTTGAGCAGTACTATAGTAGAATCCTAAGACCAGAGAAAACTTATTAGAGTGGAAACTGGTGCTGATGTCAAATATAAAAAAAGGCACCATCTAACTTCTTCACTTAGGTTCCTTCGCAGATTCATCGAAAATTTTCTGCAGCTTGAAAGTGTATGTTGCGTGATTTTAAGTTTTTTTTATTTTAACCCAATTCTTCAGTTTGGGACGGGGGTCAGTGGCGTGACTCTGTAAGCTTAGCCAGAGTCGACCCAGCTCTAAATGTGTACCTGGAGAAATCTAGGGAAGGTAAACAGGAAGGGTGTGCGAAAGCACAGGATGGTTGGCCCCCAACCCCCCATTGCACTTCCTGGCTGAAGGGCCAAGAAACGGAGATCAGCACCGCCGGTATGGACTGTAAAGTCTAATGCCGTATCCTTTACCTTTTTTTTTTACCTTTATGCCAAAGTATTTTTAGCAATTTTAACTACTTATTCTACGGCCTTTCTGATTCAGGGGTCATTCTTAAAGAATTGAGACAAAACTTAAGATTTAGTATAAAGAGCGAGGTATTAACGAGGGGACCAACCCCTCATATACATAATAAAAATATAAGAATATAAAAGTTCGTTACGTAAGTTAATTCTTAAGTTACGTATATTTTTTACTAATAAAAACGTTCGTTAAAAATTAAAAGTTCTAGTTGCCTTTTTAAGTAACCGAAAAATCGGATCAAACGAACAGAAATTACTACGTATATGAAATGGGTTTTCCCCTCCGCAATCCCTCGCTCTTTACGCTAAAGTTTGACTCTGCCACAATTCGAATTTTTAGAACAATTAAAAACTTTAGCGTAAAGAGAAAGGGATTGCGGAGGGGAAAACTCATTTCATATACGGAGTAATTTCTGTTCGTTTTAAGTTTTTATGTCGCTCCTTACTTTCAGTTAAAAAAAACTAGTTTTTTTTATTTAATCACGTTTAAGAATCGGGTGAATTTGCTGCTTCAGTGATGTCATGTTTAAAAAAAGGGAACAGGATGTAGATTGGATTAATTTTAAAAAAGAATATGAAGTAATTAGGTTAAGGTTGAATTTTTGTTTGTTTTTAGTAATATATTTTCAAGTATTGGATCCATTTTTGAAGCTTAGTTTTTGCTATTTTAGGTGATGGAGCTATTATTCGTTATCTAGTTTTGACGAACTGTGACTTGATGATGGTTGGTGAAGAATTCAGTAGGAGATCATATGCTCTTGCCGTCCAGGACGGCTCACTTTTGAAGGACCAACTAAATGAGGCGTAAGAACAAATAAAAAATACTTAATGTGATTCAGCTTTACAAATTAGAGAATTAATTCGATGGAATGACCTATATTACAAATTACTTCAATACGATAAAATTGTCCAATAACTTAAAAGAAATATGAAACTACAGTTTGACTACTGAGGGAACCTCTATTGGAGGCTTTAAAAAAGATATTTTATAAAGCAGTTTGTGCTGCAATCCTTAGAATATGTAAATTGGCTCATAAAATAGTACCGAAATGCTGCAAAATACTAAAATAATTTTGAAATCATCACCAACGGTTAAGATCAGTTTATTTACTTGTACAAACTTCAACTCTTAGTTACTCAAATTTAATTCGTTAGTTTTGAAAAATCTTTAGGGAGAGATACTGGTGATGGCACCAAAATCTGCAGCCACCAAAGTGTCTCTAATAGGACTAAAGAGGAAAACTGAAACTTAAAACGAGCAAAAATATGACTCTGAATCATGGGCGCTCCGAAAAGCGGATGAAGATTTACTAGATGTTTTCCAGAGAAATTGCCTACAGGTTGTTCTAAGTACCAGGCTGACTGATCGTATTTCAAACAGTAGTCCTTACGAAAAGTGTGGTTCAGTCCCGCTTTCTTGGGCTATAATGAAAGAGAGGTTGAGATGGTTAGGCACGTTTTGCCGATGAATGATGACCGATTACCAAAGATTGTCCATTTTGGCCAACCGTCTAGGGTAAACGGAAACAAGGTCGTCCTCGTCTGGGTTGGGAGGATGTCATAAAGAAAGATTTAAAGGAATTGGGAACTTCTTGGGAGGGTGCAAAGAGGGAGGCTCTGAATAGTTTGCGATGGAGGAGGAGTATGCGTGTCTTTTTTGGTCTCAGGCGGCCTGGTGCTGCGGTGAGTCGAGTAGTAGTAGAAGCAAGAGTATTATAGATCGACTGATGATACCCATCTTTATTTATGGGACAAATCAAAGCTACTGCTCTACTTAAGACACAAAACCTGCGTATAAGACTCATTGGATTCGCAAACCGTAGCTAACCCATTGGATTCCCAACCGTTGTTTCAGTAGCTAACAATAAGAATTTTTAAACTGCATAAAGATGCTTTTCCGTTGCTCAAAACCATTGACAAATATACCATCGTAAACTACTGAAATTCAGTTCTTTCTGTCTATAGTATAAAAAATTTCAATTTGCGCAAACTTCTGAAGGTAGTGCAGAGTCTTAGCAGTACCAAGACA
This sequence comes from Artemia franciscana, assembly GCF_032884065.1. Taxonomy (NCBI): domain Eukaryota; kingdom Metazoa; phylum Arthropoda; class Branchiopoda; order Anostraca; family Artemiidae; genus Artemia; species Artemia franciscana. The sequence goes on along the minus strand of NC_088865.1, from coordinate 16,020,126 downwards.
GCTTCACTTCGGACTTTTCTACAATATAATCAAGGATGTGAAGAACAAAATAACAAGAAAGCTAGTCGTTAAATTTGAGTTATTTTTGCAGAAATCAAACCAAATTAAGCAGCTACGAACCATAAAACGAAAAATCTTAGAATTTTCCCATTGTTAAAAAATATCTGAAAAGCCTTTTATATTTACGATGTACGAAAGCCTTTCACTTTCTGTAATTTCAGTAAAACGCTTGGTTTGCAACGGCCTAACCCTACATATGATGGTAAAAACGACCAGTCGGTTTATTTGCATTAGTTCTATAAATGTACAAGTATGTTGCATAGGCTGAGGAGTGACACTTTTTGTTCGTCCCAAATTTCCATTGGGTAAAAAAAAATTAAACAAATTAATGTAAAGATAGTAGTATTCCTATAGTGATTTTAAATGGACCCAAAAGGGGTGTACAAGTGAAGCTACTAGTCCCTCAAGACGTAATTACGCGCATCTGGGTCTTACCCAATATTATAGTGGATCTGTAACGGTATAGTACACCTGTATGTTACGTAATAGAGAATGTTTTTTTCAAGATGCAGGTGCGTACTACATAACAGGGAGTGTTTTTTCTTTGGTTGTTTAAAAAACTTATGTGGGCCAGGGCTTCTTCACTTCAGGATTTCTTTGGACGTTACATGATAGGGAATGTTTTCTTTGAGTATTACATAATAGGACTTGTTAGAGTTCAGAGCAATAATAAATCAAAATGCAAACGTATTCATTACATCACAGGGAGTGTTTTCTTCAAGGCATTCTTTAAGATGTTTTTCAAGACATTTCAAGACACTACAAGATGTTTTTAAGACATTTTTCTTCAAGACTATTTTCATCAATATTTCTCCGGTTGTTTAGTACAAGGGGAACTTTTACTTATGCTGAGGTTAATACATTCTCACATGACTTGTTAGAGGTCAGGACCCGCCAGTCAAGAAAGGAATCCCCAGTTGTAACTGAGGATAGCACGTACGTGGGATGGAACGTACCTTCACCTGTATGTTACGCAATAGGAGATTGTTTACTAATGATTAGGATGACGCATTCTCAAATGACATGTTAGAGGTCAGGGTCCTTAGAGAATCCACGGTGGTAGCCGGGGTTAGGAAATGTGAGGTTTTACGTAATGGCAATGCACATGTGTGAAGTTAAGTGATACTTTCAGATATTTTTTCTCAGGATTTTATTTTTTTTTCTCAGGGGACCCTTATAGTCTAAGAATTTTTGTCCCCTTTAGGAATCGAAAGAGATTCCCCTGAATTTGATGGACCGCTAAACAGCTGAACAACGAAAGCCTCCCAAATATTTTGATTCTCCGAATACTTATTACTTGATGACCTATTTGACGCACGGGATAATTCCCTGCCCGCTTTCTAGAACAAAGAAATATATTGCCTGTTTCCAACCCTTTCCACAAGAGAGCGCAAAATCATCCCAAGACCTCGTTTCTATTGCCCTGTTTGATGCATCTGCCTGTTACATTCCATTAATTTAAATCTTGATAATGTAAAATCACATTTTGAAAAAGAAACACGCAAACAATGTGAAAACACACCGTTTTGCATTCGGCTATTTCTAGGAGCTATTAATGAAATGGCACGTTTTTTTAGCCAGGACTATGCATATTCATGCTACAGTGACAATATGTGGCTGATCATACCTAGTAAGCAATTTCAGAGTGTAAGGATTGTTTTTAGAGGTAAAATTAAGCCATATTAAGAGATATTTCTAAGAGGTCTACTGAAAATGCCTCGTTTCCATTGCTCTATGAGATGCACCTGCCAGTTACATTCCGTTAATGTAAATCTTGATGCTAAGGAAATCACGTTTTGAGAAATGAAACACGCAAACGATGAAAAAAGAGATAAACTTTTGCGTTTGGTTATTTCTGAAAGATTTTAAATAAAATACCACGTTTCTTTGAGCCAAGACTATGAATAATTATGCCACCGTGACAATATGTGGCTGGCCCACCCTAGGCAGCGATTCCAGATGGAAAGAGTTGTTATTAGAGGTAAATTTAAACAATGTTAAGAGATATTTTTGAGAAGTCTGTATAAAAATGCCTCACTTTTATTGCTCCCATAGATACATCTACCTATTATATTCAATCAATTTAATTCTTGATATTAACAAATCATATTTTGAAAAATGAAAAACAAAATCGATGAAAGAAGAGACACATTTTTGCGTTCGGTTATTTCTGAGGGCTTTTAATGAAAATGCCACGTTTCTTTGAGCCAAGACTATGCATGTTGAGGACACCGTGAAAATACGGGGCTCAACCACCCTAGCAAGCTATTCCAGCAGGGAAGGGATGTTATTAGAGGTAAATTTGAGCCATATTATGAGACATTTCTTAGAAGTCTTAATCAAATCCCTCGTTTCTTTTGTGCTATTAGATTCACTTGCCTGTTACATTGAATTAATTAAATCTTGATACTTTCAAAATCAAATTGTGAAAAAAACGAATACGCAAAAGATGAAAAAACAGACAGATTTTTGTGTTCGGTTATTTCTGAGAGCTTTTAATAAAAATATTTCGTTTCTTTGGGCCAAGACTATGCATACTCGAGCCACCGTAACAATATGTGGCTGGCCCACCCTAGAAGGCTATTCAAGAGGGAGAGGTTTGTTAATAGAGGTAAGTTTAAGCCATATTAAAAGATATTTCCGAGAAGATCAAACGCAAAACCCTCGTTTCTATTGCTATATTAAATGCATCTGCCTGTTAAAATCCATTAAATTAAATCTTGATACAAACATAATCACATTTTTAAAAATGAAACACGGGAAGGATGAAAAAGGAGAAAAATTTTTGCATTTGATCATTTTTGAGAAGTTTTAATTAAAAGTCTCTGTTTCTTTGAGCCAGGACTATGTCTACTCACTCCAGGGTGACAATATGTGGCTGGCCTACCCTAGCAAGCAATTCAAGAGGGGGAAGGTTGTTATTAGAGGTAACTTTAAGCCATGTTAAGAGATACTTCTGAGAGTTCTTTATGAAAATGCTTCGCTCGTATTGCCCCATTAGATGTACCTGCCTGTTAAATTCACTTTGTTTACATCTTGATACTAGCAAAATCAAATTTTGAAAAATGAAACACACAAACGATGAAAAAAGAGGCAGATTTTTGCATTTGATTATTTCCTTAAGGTTTTAATGAAAGAGCCGAGCTTCTCTTTGCCGAGACTACGCATATTCACGCCACCGTGACAATATGTGGCTGGCCTATCCTAGCAAGCAATTCCAGATAGCTAGGGTTGTTATTAGATGTAAATTTAAGCCATATTAAGAGAATTTTCTGAGAGGTCTTAAAGAAAATGACTCGTTTCTATTTCTCTATTAGATGCACCTGTCTGTTATATACAATAAATTTAAATCTTGATTCTAATAAAATCACATTTTGAAAAACGGAACACGTAAACGATGAAAAAAGAGACATATTTTGGCATACGGCTATTTCTGAAAGCTTCTAATGGAAATTCCAAGTTTTTTTGAACCAAGACAATTCACATTCACGCCACCGAGACAGTTTGTAGCTTGCCCACCCTAGCAAACAATTCTAGAGGGGAAACATTGTTATTAGAGGTGAATTTAAGGCATATTACGAGATATTTCTGAGAAGTCTTTATATAAATGCTTCGTTTTTATTGCTATATTGGATGCACCTGCCAGTTACATTCAATTAATTTAAATCCTGACACTAAAAATCATATTTTGAGAAATGAAACACGCAAACGATGAATAAGCTACAGATTTTTGTATCGGTTATTTTTGACAGCTTTTAGTGAAAATGCCACGTTTCTTTGATTCAAGACTGTTAATTTTTCAGGCCACCGAGACAATATGTGTTTGGCGCAACACCGCAAACAATTCCAGAAGGGAAGGTTGTTATTAGAGGAAAATTAAGCCATATTATGTTTCTGAGACATCTTCATGAAAATGCTTTGTTTCCATTGCTATATTGGAAGCAACTGCCTGTTACCTTCAAATTACTTAAATCTTAATTACTAACAAAATCACATTTTGAGAAATGAAACACGCAAACGATGAAAAAGAGATACATTTTTTGGATTCGGTTATTTCTGAGAGCTTTTAATGAAAATGCCACGTTTTTTAGCCAAAATTATGCATGTTCATGCCACCATGGCAATAATTGGTTGGCCCACCCCAGTAAGCAATTCTAGAGGGAAAGGGTTTTTCTTAGAGGTTAATTTATTCCATATTAAAAGATTTTTCTGAGAAGTTTTAATGAAAATGCCTCGTTTCTATCGCTCTAATAGATACTCTGCCTGTTTTATTCCATTAATTTAAATCTTGATACTAGAAAAATCACTTTTTTTAAAAATGAAACAGTCAAACGTCAAACAGCCAAGACTATGCATATTTACGCCACCGTGAAAATATGTGGCAGGCCCACCCTAGTAAGCAATTCCAAAGGGAAAGGGTTGATACTAGAGGTAAATTGGAGCCATATTAAGAGATAAGTCTGAGACTTCTTAATCATAATGCTTCGTTGCCATTGCTATATTGGATGCACCTGCCTGTTATGTTTAATAAATCTAAATCTTGAAAATCAAATTTTGGAAAACGAGAAACGCAAACGATAAAAAAAGACATATTTTTGCATTCGATGATTTCTGATAGGTTTTAATGAAAACGCGACATTCCTCTAAGCCTAGAATATGCTTATTTACGCCACTGTGAAATTATGTGGCTGGACAACCCTAGAAAGCAATTTCAGAGGGAGAGGGTTGTTATCAGAGATAACTTTTAGTCATATTAAAAGATATTTCTGAGAGGTTTTAATGAAAGAACATCGTTTCTTACGCTCCAATAGATGCATCTGCCTGTTTAATTCCATTAATTTAGACCTTGATATTGGCAACATCCTATTTTGAAAAAATGAAACAGTCAAACGATGAAATAGAGACACTTTTTTGCATTCGTATGTTTTTGAGAGTCTTTAATGAAAATGTCCTGTTTCTTTGAGTCAAGACTATGCAAATTCACACCACCGTGAAAACATATGGCTAGCTCACCCTGAAAGCAATTCTAGAGGGAGACAGGTGTTATTAGAGGTAAATTTAAGCCATATTAAGGTATTTTACTGAGAAGCCTTAATAAAAATACCTTGTTCTTATTACTCTACTAGGCGCACCTGCCTGTTATATTCAATTCATTCTTATCTAAGTACTAGTAAAGCCGGATTTTCAAAAATGGAGCAAGCAAACGATGAAAAAAGACACACATCCTTATTCAGTTATTTTTGAGAGGTTTTAATGAAAATGTCGCGTTTCTTTGAGCTGAGACTATGTATATTCACGCCACCGTGACAGTAAGTGGCTGGCCCACCCTAGCAAAGAGTTCCAGAGCGGGGCTTGTTGTTAGAGGTTAGTATAGGCCTTATTAAGAGATATTATTGAGAGGTATTAATGAAAGTACCTAGTTTCTATTGCTCTATTAGATGCACGTGCTTGTTACATTCAATTAGTTTTGATCTTAATACTTGAAAAATCCTATTTAGAAAATGAAACATCCAGACGATTAAAAAAGAGATACATTTTTGCAATCTGTTTTTCTGATAGCTTTTAATGAAAATGCAACGTCTCTATGAGCCTACACTATGTATGTTCACGCCATCGGGACAATATGTGGCTGGCCTATACTAGCAATTCATCCCAGAGAGGGAAATTTGTTATTAGAGGTTAATTTAAGCCATATTAAGAGATATTTCTGAGAGGTTTTAATGTAAATTCCTCGTTTCTATTGCTCTATTAATAATCTATTAGAGCAATATTATGCACCTGGCTGTTAAATTTAATTGATTTAAACCTTGATACTCGCACAATCACATTTTTCAAAAATATGATTTATGTGAGCAATAGAAACGGGGAATTATCATTAATAGTTGTCAGAAATATCTTGTAATATGACTTATATTTACTTCTAATAACAACACATCCCCACTGGAATTATTTTTTAGGATGGGCCAGCTATATATTGTCACGGTGTCTTGAATATACAAGTCTTGGTTCAAAGAAATCTGGCATTTTCTTTAAAACTTCTTAGAAATAAACAGATGCAAAAATTTGTCTCTTCTTTCATCGTTCGCTTGTCACATTTTTCAAAATATCATTTTGCAAGTATCACGATTTAAGTTTACTTCTAATAGCAACCCTCCCCCTCTGAAATTGCTTGCTAGGGCGGGCCAGACACATACTGTCTCATTGCCATGAACCTGCATACTCTTAGCTCAAAAGAACATTGCATTTTTCATTCAAAGCTGTCAAAAATGATTGATTACAAAAATATTTTTCTTTCTTCATCGTTGGCGTATTCCATTTCTCAAACTGTGATTTTGTGAGTATCAATATTTAGATTTATTGATATGGCTGAAACTTACCTGTAATAACAACCCTCCCCCTTTAACATTGCTTGCTATTAGGGACCAGCCACATATTGTCACGGTGGTGGGAAAATCCATAGCCTTGGCTTAAAAAAACAGGGCATTTTCATTAAAATCTCTCAGAAATAACCGAATGCAGAAATGTGTCTACTTTATCGTTTCCGTGTTACATTTTTCAAAATGTGGTTTTGCGAGTATCAAAGCTTAAATTAATTCAGTGTAGCAGGCAGGTGTATCTAACAGAGCAAAAGAAAGAAGGGATTTTCATTAAGACCTCTCAGAAATAGCTCTTAATTTTGCTTAAATTTATCTCTAATAAAAACTCTCCCCCTCTAGAATTACTTGCTATGATGAGCCAGCCACAAATCGTCATCTTTGCGTAAATACGCATCGTCTTGGCTCAAAGAGAGTCGGCTTTTAACTTAAAACCTCTCAGAAATAATCGAATGCAAAATTGTATCTCTTTATTTATCGTTTGTGTGTTTCATTTTTGAAATTTTGATTTTGCTAGTTTCACGATTTAAATTAAGTGAATGTAACTGGAAGTGTATCTAACCGAGAAATGGAAACAAAGGTTTTTCGTTAAGAACTTTCGGAAATAACTCTTAATAGGAATTAAATTTACCTCTAATAATATCCCTTCCCACCCTCAAATTACTTGCTATCAAGGCCAACTACATATTGTCACAGTCTCGTGAATATGCAAGTCTTGGCTCAAAGAAACAGGGTATTTTCATTAAAACCTCTTAGAAATAACTGAATACAAAAAATTTGTCTCGTTTTCATCGTTTGCGTGTTTCATTTTTCAAAATGTGATTTGCGATTATCAAGATTTAAATTAATTGAATGTAACATGCAAGTGCATCTAGTAGAGCAATAGAAACGATGGATTTTCATTAAGATCTCTCCAAAATATCTCTTAATATAGCTTAATTTTACCTCTATTAACAACCCTCTGCCTCTAGAATCGCTTGCTAGGGTAGGCCAGCCACATATTGTTAGGGCGGCAAGAATATGCTTAGTCTTGGCTAAAAAAAATCTGGCATTTTCATTAAAACCCCTCAGAAATAACTAAATGCAAATTGTCACAGTCTCATGAATATGCAACTCAAAGAAACAGGGTATTTTCATTGAAACCTCTTAGAAATAACTGAATACAAAAAATGTGTCTCTTTTTTCATCGTTTTAGTATTTTATTTTCCAGAATGTGATTTTGCGAGTATCAAGATTTCAACTAATTGATTGTAACAGTCAAGTGCATCAAATAGGGCAATAAAAATGAGGGATTTTTATTAAGACCTCTCAGAAATATTTCTTAATATGGCTTAAATTTAACTCTAATAAACCCCACCCTCTTTGGAATTCCTTTCTAAGTTGGGCCAGCCACATATTTTCACAGTGGCGTGAATATGTATTGCCTTGGCATAAAGAAACGTGACATAGTCATCAAAAGCTCTCAGAAATAACCGAACACAAAAATGCATCTTTTTCATCGTTTGCCTGTTTCATTTTTCAAAATATGATTTTGCTGGTACCAAGATTTGAAAATGGAATGTAACAGGCAAGTGCATCTAATAGAGCGATATAAACGAGGTGTTTTCTGAGTCTTTTAAAATGGCTAAATATAGCTCGAATAGCTACCTTCTCCATCTGGAATTGCTTGCTAGGATGGGCCAGCCACACCTTAACACGGTGGCGTTAATACACATAGTCTTGGCTGAAAGAAACACGGCATTTTCATTAAAACCGAAAGCAAAAATACATCTATTTTTTATCGTTTGCGTGTTTCAATTTTCAAAATATGACTTTGCTAGGATCAAAATTTAAATTAATGGAATGTAACAGGCAGGTGCATCTAATAGAGCAACAGAAACGATGGATTTTCATTAAGATCTCTCAGAAATATCTCTTAATACGGCTTAAATTTACCTCTAATATAAACCCTCCCCCTCTGGAATTGGTTGTTATGGTTGGCCAGCCACAAATCGTCACGGTTGCGTGAATATGTATCGTCTTGACACACAAAAAGTCGGCTGTTTGATTAAAACTTCTCAGAATTAATTGAATACAAAAATGTGTCTCTTTTTTCATCATTTAGGTGTTTCTTTTTTTCAGAATATGAGTTTGCAAGTATCAAAATAGAATGTAACAGGCAGTTGCATCTAATAGAGCAATAGAAACGAGGCATTTTCATTAAGGCCTCTCAGAAGTTTCTCCTAATATGGCATAAATTTACCTCTAATAACACCCCCCCCCTTGGAATTGCTTGCTTTCCAAGAATCCTGGCATTTTCATTAAAAGCTCTCAGAAATAACCAAATGCAAAAATGTATCTCTTTTCTATCGTTTGGATGTTTAATTTTTCAAAATTTGATTTTCCTATTACAAAGATTTAAATTCATGGAATATAACAGGCAGGCTCATCTAATAGAGCAATGGAAACGAGGCATTGGGATGCTTATGTGCTCTCATATGGAAGAGGTTGGAAACATGGGATCCATTTAATAGTTTTAGAAAGCGGGCAGGGAATTCCGCCGTGCGTGGAATAGGTTTTCATGTAGAAAGTATTTGCCTAATCAAAATATTACGAAGGCTTTCTTTGTTCAGCTCTCTAGCACTTACTTCCATTGAGGGGAAATCTCTTTCGATTCCTAAAAATGACTAAAATCCTTAGATTATAATGGTTTCCTGAGAAAAAAAGACAATGAAAAAGTATTCAGTAACTCCACACTTGTGCATTATCATTTTGTAACACCCCACGTGTGTGCTATCCCCCGTCACAACGTGGGATTCCCCACAGTCCCTGAGCTTTAACATCTTATCTGGGAATATGCCATCTTTACCATAAGTAAACAATCTCCTATTACGTACCATATAGGTGTAAGTACATAACATCCCACGTGCGTGCTATCTTCAGTTACGACCGGGGATTCTCCACTTGGCTGGCGGGCTCTGACCAAGTGACATGAGAATACATCAACCTTAATATATGTAAATCTTTACCTATTACATAACAACTCAAGAAATCTTGAAGAAAAATGTCCTGAAAAACGTATACCCGTTACCTTCATTGGATGCGACTAATACTGACATTTTTGTGGAGTTTATTTATGTTTAGGGACGAACTGCAATAACTTTCTCAACATTCAAAAACAATTTTCTCGATACTTTTTGATCCTGTTTGCACATTGATACTGGGCGTAATAACTTTTTCTACTCAAAAGGGTGGTAGATCTTCAAGCAGCCATTTGAGTTAAGTCTGTTTTAAAAATCCAGGACTAGGGACTACGGACTGCAACATGCGTGACCACCCTTCTGCGGAAAAGTAAGGAATTTAATATTCTGGCGATAGCTTTTCCAGTGTTTTCTTAAATATTTAATTTTGATGCGCAAAATCCATCAAGACTGCTATCATTTTTGGGGAGTTCCGTTCCTATCTTGGTTTTTGAGCTCGGCTTCTATTGACAGTAACTGTTTGTTACTACTAACCATTTGATCAAAGGTTCTCTTAAAATTGAGAGAGGCTACTACAACCTTCTTCAGTCCCAAACTTTTTATATTCAAGTTTGAATTTTGAATCTAAATACCTTAAGAATGATAATCGTCTCTAAGAAAGTGTACCCTTCCAAGTTTTTCTTTAGAGGGAGTGGGTCTGAAATTCGAAAGATGCACTATAATGTCGTCATTTCGATGGTTTTTACCATGGACAAACAGATCTAACAGAGATATTAGATCTTTTACGCGGGGATTTTCCCAATGACGCAAGCAGGGGGACCAGAGGTTTAATGTTCCCTGACGTTAACATCAAGACGTTAAAAAATGTATACATTTTGGAAACTGAGGTGAAATGCAATTCAAATTTCGCTAAAAACTAAGCTCTTGGTAGAATTTGTTCCTCACTCTCTAGGAAAATTTTATTGTGTCGTTCATGTTGTTTCACCACCAATTGTGCAGTTAAGCAAAAGAATGTAACCCCATTGTCCATATTACAGACTTGTCCAGAAATCCAGAAGTCCAGAAATATCCCTGCAAATGTAAGGAGATCAATGATTAATATTGGCACCCCCTTCCCCCCTCCAAAAAATAATCTATCTACATTGTTTGAAGGTTGATGGAGGGTTAGAAAACGTTGCTCTACGACTACGATTCTTAAGATCTTAGGCACGGTTCCCCCCCCCCCTACACAAAGATCCACTAGAATTTCTCCATAATAAAAAAAATGATAAAGATCCTCCAGAGCTATTTCTTGCACATCAGCTGTCGAACCGAGGTTTCAACTGTTGGCTCTTTTTTTTTACAGAGACGAGTAGCCGTCTGTCGCCTAACCTTGCCGCAGCGAGGATCGATCCCTTGGCCCCGTATGGTCAAGCAGAGCATCAATCCAATGTGCAACTACCCTCCGTGACTCAATAAAATAATATCATAGGCGCATGCAATAAAAGGCATAGTCCACTCCCCAGAGATAAGGGTTGTAGATAAAGAACGAAGATGCTCCACCAAAGATGTATTAAAATTATGAAGGTTGAAACTCCACCTTGTCTCTCTCCACCACCAATAGAATTGGATCAGAAAAAGAATCAGAAGAAGATAAAAAAATTATATCCCAAGTCCCTAATACCAAGATGTATAAACTTTAATAATAAAAAGGGGAATCCCACCACTAATGAAAGCTGAAAGAATAGAAGCATTTAAATCTCTCAAAACCACCTTTTTTTTCAAAATTGTATGAAGCGGGGAGCCTCTAGGCCTTAAGTGCTGAATTACAACATGAGATTGTGCATACCCAGGGTCGCAACCCATTCCTTTTTTGAAGCACAAAAGAATAAGATTATAGAAAAATTAAATGATTATAAAAAGGTCAGAAGAAGAGGAAGAAGAGAGATCGGAATAGAGAATAAAATAAAGAACTATTTCATTTTCATTTGCAAGAAAAAACAGATTCTTGTGAACACTAGGATCCAATTATACTAGCCTACAATAGAACAATTTTGAAGCCAATCTGATCAAGTCTGTAGAACAGAGTGTCCAGCTGATTCCTCAACGGAAAATCCCCAGAGCTTCCCCCAAAAATGCCCCTGGGGAAATTTCCTGGAAAATTTCCCCATTTCCCCGGGAAATTTCCCACAGGGAACCCCCCCCCCCACGTAAAACTCTCACAGCAGCGATTCCCACAGAAAATTATGACTGTGGAGAATTATCCATGGAAAATTCCCCACCACAGCCAATTCCCGCTCCTCCCTTAGACAATTATTGCATGGAAAATTCCGCCCGCATTTGAAATTAAGCATTTAAAGGGAAAAAGGGACAAATAAAAAGGCTGAATAAAAGGAAGGGTTCCGAATATTCTACATCTATTCCAAAAATACAGGTAGATTATTTGGTGTAGAATATCTTATTGTATTCACTTCATATTTATTCTTTGAGTTACTTGAGTTACTAATCTTGAGGCTTAGTGGCCGCGTTCTCAACCTCAAGGGGTGGCTTGGTTTCATTTACTACAGAGCGTTGCCAGACCAAGTCTACGGGAAGCAACTAGTCGTTCTTCTTACTCCTAGCCTGTATCTCTTTGGCACTTCTATTAGAGATTTTTTCTTCATTCTCTTTATTTATCATACTTGCCCTTTTGCTGAATTTTTTCATGTTCGGGGAATTTTCAGCGTTAATTGATTAAAGCGGAATTTTCTGCTAAGTTAATTTTTCACGAAGGGGGACATTTTGTGGGTGGAACTGTCTACGATGGGAAATTTTTTTGGGGGAATCAGCTTAGAGCCATAGCAAATGGTAAAGAGCGGAGAAAATATAAAAAGAACGATTATTACCAGTTTTGATTTTGAGGCACTAAAATTTTAATAATGAACAAAAAAGATTACAAATATTTACAAAGACAAAAGGAATTATCTGGTATTGGAATTAATATAAGTGTATTAATATTCAGGCAAAGTAACCACTTTTTGTCTTCGCAGATAAGATGCAAATATTCAATAATTTTATTTATTTCAAATTTTCCAGCTAACTTGATAAACAAAATCCTTTCCAACGGAAAAAATGTTTTAAAACAACGTTTTTCTAGCACGATTTATTCACAACGAAACATAAAAATCGTCTTTCATTTGATCACAAAGAGTCAAAGAGCAAGAGAAAACCTCAATTTTTCCAGATTTTTACAATATTCTTTAGAAGGAATAAACTATTCGTTTCTCCGTTGTCTCTTGGTTTTTTAAGTTGACAATGTACTTCTATTGCTTTTTCTAAGTGAAGGTGCTATATGGTGCTCAATTAATTCGTCCAGTTTTTTGCGGTCTTTTCATTCTCATAAAGTCATTTATGACAATAAGAAAGAAAATGAAGACATGGACAATAGATATTTAGATGACTATGAATCAATCCTTTAGTTCAGATGTTGAAAATTTGTAGGTTTTTTCCAAAATAAAAAAATGTTGCTAAAATTAAATTTCTTAAATCAGTAGGATTGAAATTGCGTTCTCATGCTCGAATAATAACCACCAGTCTTTATTGTTCCTGGTATGAGAAAACTTCGGACAAGTTAAATAGTTATGCCCTTTTGTTTCTTTTCGTGGTTACTGTTAATTTTTATTTTTTAGTCTCTTAAAGCTGTTAAACCTTTACCGCTTGGAAGATCTTAAAGAAAAGTGGTGGACAGAAAATCCTAATAAAGCAGAATGTCCTCCAGACGTTTCTGTTACCGAAGGAATCTCCATCGAAAATATGGGTAAATATGACTCGAGCAAAATGCTTTATGCTTTGACTGTTGTTATGCTGTTTTGTGGTTTTTCCATTGAAAATGCCTTTTTTTGGTATTTTCAATAGGAAACATTGAAAAATTACAAATTTAACCCTCCATAGATTTTGAAAATACGTTTTGTCACCACCTCCTAAACCTTCGTGAATTGACGCCTCTGACGCTAGGCTGCGTCAATCACTACCAACAGATAGATGGATATGGGTGTAGAGTATAAGCAATACACTTAATAGCCTAATAGCTTTTTAATTAGCTGTTGGTAGTAACAATAGTTTTACTAAATCTCTTTTACTTCCATGGCCTCTGAAGCGATGTATTAGCTGTATCCTATCTCTGGTTTGGCTGAATAAAGAAGTTTCCTTCATGGCTAATTACAACGCCCTTAGCAAATTGTCTCTATTAATTTGAATACAAAATCGTTGAGACAAGGCGGGCAAAGTAATTATTCTCCAGAAAAGGACTAGTGCTCATTCAGCCTAATACTCATGGGTAGGATGGGAGGTCTTTTCTTGCATTTCTTCCCTCAAAATTTCCAAGTGCTTAACACAGTTTCCCCATCATTTCTATATGCAAAGCATGGATAACCTGGCTTTGTTTCATGAAATGAGATGTATCCCCCCCCGTTAAATTGGTTTTTTTTGTTGTAAGTAGGTTTTCAAGTTGAATTTAACCTATGGCAGCCTAAAACTGGCTGCAAATGAATGCTATAGAGCCTTATCAAACATTTACGTTAAAATGCAGCCCCTCAAGACTTTTTACGGTGACTCGAGCCTTCAATACTCACTAAGTTTGCATCTAAACATCGGAGTATTAAAATCACCATCTAAGCAACTTTTCCGCGGTAGAAATACGTTTAGCCATCAACTCCATTTAGAAGACTTCAGCAATAGTGGATGTTTAAAATTGCTCAACAAAGCTTCAGTATTGTTGAAGATTTCAGACGAAAGGAATAGGCAGTTTGCGCCTATGGTTCAGACTTAAAATTACCATCTAAGCAACTTCACATTACTGGAAATTCTTTTTAGCCATCCAAGTTCCCAAACATAATCTACGCTAGATTAGTTTTCTCACAAATCCAGCAATTGTGGATGTTGGAATAACAGTGGATATTGTTGAAGCTTTCAGAGAACACAAATAGGCAGTTTGCACCTACGGCTCAGAGTGATAAAATTACCGTAAATTCCTTTAGCCATCCAATTTCCCAAACATAATTGATGATAGATTAGTTTTCTCACGACTTCATCAGTTGTGGATGTTGAAAATTTCTCAACAAAGCTTCAACTTCAGAGAACAAGACTTAGGTGGCTTACTACTACGGCTCAGATTGTTAAAATCACCATTCAAGCAACTTTATCGTACTGGAAATTGCTTTAGCCATCCATGGTCCCAAAAATAATTGGCACTAAATTAGTTTTCTCGCGACTCCAGGAATTGCGGATGTTGAACATTGCTCAACAAAGCTCCAACATTTAGGATCATCGTCTAAGAAACTTTACTGCACTGAAATTTTGTTTAGTTACCTAAGATACCAAATATAATTAATGCTTAAACATGTGAGTTTCCTCGTAACTGCAGCAATTGTGGTTGTAAAGCTTTTAAATAGCGAGAATAGGTTGTTTACACATACGGTTTAGACTGTTGAAATCACCGTCCAAGCAATTTTACGGCACTGGAAGTTTCTTTAGCCATCCAAGGTCCCAAACATAATGGACTCTAGAATAGTTTTCTCACGACTCAAGCAATTGTGGATGATGAATATTGCTCAACGTAACTTCAGTATTGTTAAAGCTTTCAGAGAACAAGAATAGGTAGTTTGTGCCTACGGTTCAGACTGTTAAAATTACCGTCTAAGCAACTTCACTACTCTTGCAATTCGTGGCTATTGTGGCTTTTGAGCTTTTAGAGAAGAAGAATAGGCTGTTTGAACTTATAGTTCAATATGAGTTCTCTCAGGACTCCAGCAATTGTGGCTCTTGAAGGTTTTGGAGAACGAGATTAGGCAGTTTGCACCTACGGTTCATGCTGTAAGAAATCACCATCTAAGCACCTTTACCGTACTAGTAATTCGTCTAGCCACCTAACTTATGGTCCCCAAAAAATTGTGGCCCTTGCAGTTTCTAGATAACAAAAATAGGGAGTTTGCACCTACGGTTAACAGACTGTTAAAATCAACGTCTATGCAACTTTACAGCACTGGCAATTCGTTCAGCTATCTAAGGTCCCAAAATTAATTGATGTTTAAATATAGGGGTTCTCTCGCAACTCCACCTCTTTTGGCTTAGCACCTTTTAGAGAGCGAGAATGGGCCGTTTGCACCTATGGTTCAGAATGTTAAAACAACCATCTAAGCACCTTTACCCCAATGACAATTATTTTTAGCCATCAAAAGTCCCAAACATAATTGGTACTTAAAAATAAGAGTTCTTTCACTGCTCCACACTTCTGATTGTTCAAGCTTTTAGAGAACGAGGAAAGGCAGTTTACACCAAAGGTCCAGACTGTTACAAACACAATTTCCGAAACTTTACTGCAGTGGCAATTCATTTAGCCCTTTAGCATCCCAAACATAATTAATGATTAACATTATTTCACGTCTCCTGTGATTGTGGCTGTTGTAGCTTTTAGAGAAGAAGTATAGGCTGTTTATACTAACGGTTCAGACTGTTAAAAACACCGTCTGAGCAACTTTACAGTACTAACGACTGGTGTATCCCTCTAGGGTCCAAAAAATAATTAATAATAAACATTCTCTCACGTCTCCTGTGATTGTGGATGTTGCAGCTTCTAGAGAACGAGAATTGGCTGTTTGCACTAACAGTTCAGACTGTTAAAAACACCGTCGGAGCAACTTTAAAGCACTGGTGATTCGTGTAACCCTCTAGGGTCCAACAAATAAATAATAATAAACATCCTTTTACGTCTCCTGTTATTGTGGCTTTTGCTGTTTTAAGAGAACGAGAATAGGCTATTCGTACTTACGGTTCAGACTCAAATTCCCTTTCTAAGCAACTTTGATGCGCTGGTGATTGGTTTAGACGTCCAAAGTTCCAAACGTAGCTAATGCTTACGCGTAAGAGTTCTCTCTCACGCCTCCAGCAACTGTGGCTGTTGAAGCTTTTAGAGAATGAGAATAGACAGTTTGCACCTACGGTTTAGACTCTGAAAATCACCGTCTAAGCCAATTTACCACACTGGCAATTTGTCTATCCATCTAAGGTCGCAAATATAATCGATGATAAAAGCTCTCTCACGTTTCCATCTATCAGGTTCCCGGGACCTAAATTTCGTCCCATTGTTGAAGGAAACTTGCGAAAATAAACCAATTTTACGTAGGGCAGTGTCATAATCGGATATCGCAAAAAAAAATATCAGCTATCGACCCATATATTTTTTCTGTAACTTCTACAGAAGATGGCATCAAATTTCCTCGGGTAACTTTTGCTTGCCAGGTCCTTGGGGCCGGAGTCACCAGTTAATTCTGACCATGGCGGAGCGAGCAGCTTAGGTGAGTCAAATGCGGCCTAAGAACATTTATTGCCAATTTTTGTCAATACACACCCGCTGCAGCAATGTTTTGAATGTATAGTGGCTTCAAGAATGTGCCTCCTCTACCAAAAAAACTTAAAGGAACACAATAAACTATACATCTTTTTTAATTAATGTTCACTAACGTGGGGGAAAGATCCTAGATTCAATCGGTTAAAACCCTGGTATCCAGTTAGGGGCGCAGCTAAGGAGGAGAGGGGGCGTTTTAAGGTGGAAAGGGGGAGTTCCAAGGTGTTGTCGCCGTTTGACAAAACCTTGGAAAATTAGCTTGTGCGTCTGCATTGGTTGGCACACTGGATGCATTCTTAAAATCCAAACTTAAATCTCTAATTGAGCCTAACAGTGTGCCTAGCATGGATTCGATAGTAAGAGACTATATCATATGAATGTAAAGTTTTTTCATTAACATGTGAATGATTAAAATTTTAAGTACCGCTGTTGAAACTTGGGTTTTGAATAATCAATTTCAATAAATATTTAATGCTTCTTTCAGTCAGATCAAAAAAGGTAAGGAAAATCAAACAGCTCTTGTCAATGGCCTAATTTTTAGAATCCACAGTTAATTATTGAGGCTGTTCTTTGGTGTCTAATAGACCAGGAAGAAACATGTGAGTATGAAAATGGGCAGAGTATGGGAGGTTTAAACTTTAAGTTAAGGTTTTATTCCGGAGGGGAATTTATCGGCAAGTTATATTGGTGAGGTACCGGTGCTTTAACGATATATCGGTATCAGTACCAGACCCCGAAAATTCATATCGGTCAGACCCTACTAGAGAGTAAGTAGTTATTATATCAAGATAGAAAAACCTTCAAAGGAAAGTCATTAAATTCCGTCTTTAAAAATTACCTAAACTGTGGAAACTTTTTCCACGTGATTTTTTATTACAAAATAGCTTTGATATTTTTCTTAATAGCTTTGCATAAATGAATAGAGTTGCCATTATCCAATGAATCTCTTTGTTACTGTGATTTTTATCTGCCTTACGTTATTGATAGCTGCGTTATATTATATTTTAGTATATTGATCTTTTATTTGGAACTAGTTTTTTTGGTTTCGTCTCAGCTAAGGAAAACCGTTTGACAGAATGCTTTTTATTGTTGCCAAATATGTGCTCCAACTTCCTCTCCTCCTCCTCATTCTTACTCACTTTCACAAAACTAAGCTTACAGGTATACGAGCCTTTACCTGGACCTAGTCTTTGTTATCAAGATACGAGGCTGCAAATGTTTTGCCATTGGCAAAGTTTAATATACAACTGCAGGCTAAACCTCTTCCCCGATCTCACTCTGTCTTAAATTTTTAGGCCCCCCAAAAATTTGTTGACTTCAAAAACATTTAGCTTCATTTTAATCAGCAAAAGAAAGAATTTAGAAACGACATATCTAATCACGCTTGCTGGTATTTACTAAGTCGACATTTTCCCCCTCACCCTCAAATTCAACCATAAAAAAAACAAATTTATGAAAGAGCTAGAGTGGCAAACTTTTTGGATTCGGAATCAGCACACATTTTTCGATCGGGTAGTGAAAGAGTCACGTTTTCAATAATGAGTAATTTTTCACGGACAGTGATCCAAGTTATAAATTCAATAGTTATCATTGTTATTTTAAAACAAGCATTTTCTCAGGCTCCAATTAAATGGTTCTTATGTGATTAGAACTAAACAGAATGTTGAGGGAGACGTTGGACGAAGAGTATCTACTACTAACTACTACTGCTAACCACTACTACTAGCTACTGCTAACTACTACCTATTAGCCTCTATTACTAACTAATTCAATTAACTACTAGTACCAACTAACAATTACTAGTAATAATTACTGATACTAATAACTACTACTACTTACTACTACTACCAACTACTACTACAAACTGTTACTACTAACTACTGCTACTAACCGCTACTACCATCTCAAAAACAAAGTGAAAACAACAGAAAAACCGCTTGCAGGCCGTCAAAAGAAAAATTTTGCTAAAAAAGAATCTATTATTATTATTATTATTATTATTATTATTATTGTTTTATTTTCCAAAAGACACACATAGTGCTAACATGGATTAATGGCAAAAAAAAAATAAAACTAAAAGATACATTCACTTAAATCTCACAACAAAAAAGCACCCAGTAAACTATTTTCACGATCTAGCGTATTCCAGTTGTTTATTGATAGTGATTTATGTTCTTTTTACATTTGAAATACAATATGACTTCAGTTCCACTCATCTTAGGTTTAAAATAGCTCTTTACTTTTGTTTGCAAAATTTCTTTTATAGAGAAAGATTTTAAAGTAATTTAGATATAAGGCCGATTAATCCTACAAAATATTATTTTACTCTGTTTTTCTGATGATATTTTTCAAAAATCAGCTAGTGGCAATGCTAATGAGAAAATAATGTAAACCTACCGTCTGAGTTTTGGACTGTTAGTGTTAACTATTATTGAAATAGATATATCCAAGCCTTTTTAATGTTCATAAAGTACACCAGGTTATTTTTACAAACCCATTTTTACTTACCACTTTTAGGTCAAGCTCAAAGAGCACAAGAAACCAATAATTGAAGAGTCTTAGGCCCTTTTCCTCAGGTTCTTAGAATGCTACTTACTGTGGAGTTACCGCCATCCAGACTAGAAAAATTTAAAACAGTTTGGTTTAGTTTAATAGAATTTTAAAAATAAAGATTAAAACTGATATTTATTCTTTTCGTTGTAAAAACTAAATTGGTAGTGTAATAGTTAGAGAAAAATGTAAAGTAAAGTTTTAACTTTAGTTTTATCATCTGCAAATAGAATTTGCATGGCTAATATTCTCATGTAAACCTCGTGGAAGATCATTAATATAAATCAAAAATAAAAGTGGACCTAATACTGAGCCTTGGGGGACACAAATATCAATAAGACTTTTTAAATTAGTCATTTTTCCACCGACATCTACTGTCATTTTGCGTCCGCACAGGTATGATTTAATAATTTGTAATCCTTTCCCTCTTATGCCGGAATTTATCATTTTGTCAAGAAGAATTTCATGATTTAAAGTGTCAAATGCTTTTTTTTTATATCATAGAAAACAATAGCCACATGGATATCATCATCCAAACAATCATTTATCTATATATATAAAAATAAGTTGTCTGTGGATGGATGGATGGATGGATGGATGGATGGGTCAGGTGACGTCACCTGAAAAAACTGGATCAGGTGACGTCAAAACTGAAAAAACTAAAAAAGGCAAAAACTACAAAAAAACTAAAAACTAATAAAAAAATAAAAAAGCTAAAAAACTAAAAAAACTAAAAAAAGGCAAAAACTACAAAAAAAACTAAAAAAAAAACTGAAAAAACTAAAAAAAGGCAAAAACTACAAAAAAAAACTAAAAACTAATAAAAAAAGTAAAAAAGCTAAAAAACTAAAAAAACTAAAAAAACCAAAAAAAGGTAAAAAACTAAAAAAAATAAAAAATAAAAAAAAAACTAAAAAAAGGAAAAAACTGAAAAATAAGCTAAAATAAAGGTAAAAACCAATAAAAAACTAAAAAAAAAGGAAAAAACTAATAAATGACGACACTCAAAGAGAAAGCGACCAGGACAAAAGGAATGTTCGATTAGCAATCAACAAAGCACCGGGACACAGGGAGTATAAATGACGACCAGGACATAAGTAAAAAAAAAAAAAACTATCTATATATATAAAAATAAGTTGTCTGTGGATCTGTGGATCGTGGATCAGGTGACGTCACCTGAAAAAACTGGATCAGGTGACGTCAAAACTGAAAAAACTAAAAAAAGGCAAAAACTACAAAAAAAACTAAAAACTAATAAAAAAAATAAAAAAGCTAAAAAACTAAAAAAACTAAAAAAAGGCAAAAACTACAAAAAAAACTAAAAACTAATAAAAAAGCTAAAAAACTAAAAAAACTAAAAAAAAGGCAAAAACTACAAAAAAACTAAAAACTAATAAAAAAATAAAAAAGCTAAAAAACTAAAAAAACTAAAAAAACTAAAAAAAGGTAAAAAACTAAAAAAACTAAAAACTAAAAAAAAACTAAAAAAGGTAAAAACTAAAAGAACTAAAAAAGAAAAAAATAAATGACGACACTCAAAGAGAAAGCGACCAGGACAAAAGGAATGTTCGATTAGCAATCAACAAAGCACCGGGACACAGGGAGTATAAATGACGACCAGGACACAAGTAAAAAAAAAATTAACAAAACTAAAAAGAAGGTAAAAACTACAAAAAAACTAAAAAGAAAAAAAACTAAAAACTAATAAAAAAACTAAAAAATCTAAAAATCTAAATAAACTAAAAAAGAAAAAAAAAGGAAAAAAATAAAGGAGAAAAACAAAACTAAAAAACGAATGTATATACAGACCGGTACACCGGGATACAAATGACGACCGGGACACAGGGAATATAAATAACGACCGGGACACAGGGACACAACTACAACGGGGACACCGGGGGAAACAGGGGGATGTAAATGACGACCAGGACACCGGGACAGGGAATGGTCGATTAGCAATCACCATCAACAAAGCTCAAGGGCAATCATTAGAATCATGAGGTATAGATCTGAATACAGATTGTTTTCCCATGGACCATTATATGTTGCATGTTCAAGAGTCGGTAAACCTGACAATCTATTTATATGCAAAGACAATGGGACAGCAAAGAATGTTGTATATTCGCAAGTTTTACGTAGTTAAAACCATATATATATATATATATCTATATTCACAGGTGGGACATAGGGACACAACTACAATGGCGCGTAACTATTATGGCGCGTAACGACTTACGCGCGCGGGGGGGCTTGGGGGGGGCGCGAAGCGCCCCCACCAACTAGGTGTTGGGGTGGCGCGAAGCGCCACCCCAACAGCTAGTTTCTAATAAAAGAGCTGCAACTGCGTGTTCTGTCGAACGGTTTGCCCTAAATCCAAATTGATATTTGGTAAAGAAATTTATTTTATATAAATAACTAGAAATCCTTTCTTTTAAAATTTTTCAAGCACTTTAGATAATGGCGATAAAATTGCAATTGGATGATAATTACTTACATCAGATTTATCGCCTTGTTTATAATACGGAATTACTCGGGCAATTTCCATCTACTAGGAAATATACCTGAATTGATACTCAAATTGAAAATGTGGATAAGTGGTTCAAAAACATCTCTGGCAATACTCTTTAACAAATTTGTTGATAATTCATCATCTCCCACTGAATTAACGTTTTTTATATTTTTGATAATCTTATGTATTTTGCCAAACTAACAGGGACCAGAAATATGCTCGTACATTCATTGGGGGGGGGGTAAATATTCCTTATGCGACCTGTAACAATTGCTTGATCCTGCTTGTGTATTCCCGCTGAAACAACTGCTTGACCAACACCAGCAGAATAATCACTAAACATATTAGCAACATCTTGCAGCTCTCTAACTTCTACATCATTTATATTAAATAATACCTAAGGATGTGATAAACTTTTTATTTTTTCCAATTTAATCCTTAATCAAATTCTTAGTTTTTTGGGAGAATCAGGATTTTTAAATGAATTTTCATAATACACTCTTTCATTTTCTCTAAGAATCCCTACTAACAGATTCTTATAGGGATACTTCATTTTAATTTTATATAAGCGATTTTTTTCATTAATAGGCCTCAAAAGCGATGCATTTACCCATGGTTTTCTTGGTGTATGCCTCTTTCCCTTCAGATTTTCAGTCAATATATTATAAAAGTTATCTAAGGATTGATCTGGGTCCATTTCATCAATTACTGAACTCCACCCTTCGTCACCGAGCACTTCTTTTAATTTTAACAAATTTTTTTTCCCAAAGTCTCTTCGCTTTGTTGTCTTCTTTTCATTATACGACATGTTACAGATGTTTACAGACATGTTTTTACATGTCTGTAAAACATTATAGACATGTTTGTAAGACTTTGAAAAAAAAAGCTGTATGACAATTCTATATAAGTATGTCTTGCTTTCCATTTTAGGTGGAGTTTTCGTCATCATTTTCATTGGAATTGCACTATCTATCATTACTTTGATTATTGAGTACATTTATTATAAGCACTTTTACAAAGAAGGTAATAAGGATGACAAATCTGCTGCCAGTGCATCCACGGTAGTTGCCACATCGAGTGAAAAGAAAAAGAGCAGTCATTTTGCCCAAAAAATCACGTAAGATAATCATGTATTTATTTTATATAAATTAACAAACACGTTTTAGATTCCTGAATTCCCGAATATATTTAGATTTTAAATCTAAATTTTTTCCCTAATATATTTTAGATTCCTGGTTTCTCGAATATATACCTGAATATGTTCCTAAATGTATTCCTGAATACATTCCTGAATAAACACAAACATGACGTCACTCGACAGACACACACACACACACACAGACAACTTATTTTTATATATATACTAGCTGTTGGGGTGGCGCTTCGCGCCACCCCAACACCTAGTTGGTGGGGGCGCTTCGCGCCCCCCCAAGCCCCCCCCGCGCGCGTAAGTCGTTACGCGCCATATTAGTTACGCGCCATTGTAGTTGTGTCCCTATGTCCCACCTGTGAATATAGATAGATATATATATATATATATGTTTTTAACTACGTAAAACTTGCGAATATACAACATTCTTTGCTGTCCCATTGTCTGTGCATATAAATAGATTGTCAGGTTTACCGACTCTTGAACATGCAACATATAATGGTCCATGGGAAAACAATCCGTATTCAGATCTATACCTCATGATTCTAATGATTGCCCTTGAGCTTTGTTGATGGTGATTGCTAATCGACGATTCCCTGTGTCGCCGTCGTCATTTATATATCCCCGTGTGCCCCCCGGTGTCCCGGTCGTCATTTATATTCCATGTGTTCCGGTCGTCATTTATGTCCCGGTGTCCCAGTCTGTGAATTCTCTTTGAGGGTCCCGGGCGTCATTGATATTCCTTGTGTCCCGGTGTCCCGGTCGTCATTCGTGTCCCGGTGTCCCAGTCTGTATATACATTCGTTTTTGAATTGGTCTTTTTTTTAGGTTTTAGTTTTCTGCCTTTTTTTTAGTTTTTTTTAGTTATACCTCATGATTCTAATGATTGCCCTTGAGCTTTGTTGATGGTGGTTGCTAATCGAACATTCTCTGTGTCCCCATCGTCATTTATATATCGCCCTGTGCCCCCCGGCGTCCCCGTTGTAGTTGTGTCCCTGTGTCCCGGTCGTCATTTATATTCCCTGTGTCCCGGTCGTCATTTGTATTCCGGTGTCCCAGTCTGTATATACATTCGTTTTTGAAATGGTAAATGATGAAATAAATTTTTGTATTTTTCCCCTTTTTTTCTTTTTAGTTTTTTTTTGGTTTTTACATTTTTTAGTTTTTTTAGTTTTTTTTTCTTTTTTCTTTTTAGTTTTTTTTTTATTTTTATTTTTTTAGTTTTGTTTTTCTCCTTTATTTTTCTTTTTGTTTCCTTTTTTAGTTTTTTTTATTTTTTAGTTTTTTTAGTTTTTTAGCTTTTTTAGTTTTTTTATTAGTTTTTAGTTTGTTTTTTTCTTTTTAGTTTTTTTGTAGTTTTTACCTTTTTTTAGTTTTTTTTTTACTTATGTCCTGGTCGTCATTTATACTCCCTGTGTCCCGGTCGTCATTTGTGATGGTTTGTTGACGGTGTTTTGTTGATGGTGATTGCTAATTGAACATTCCTTGTGTCCCGGTCGCTTTCTCTTTGAGTGTCCCGGTCGTCATTTATATTCCCTATGTGCCGGTGTCCTGGTCGTCATTTGTGTCCCAATGTAATTTCGTAATTTCGTCAGTCGAAAACATGACGTCAGCCGACACAGAAACATGACGTCACCTGATCCACAGACAGACAGACAGACAACTTATTTTTATATATATAGATATATATATATATATATATATATATATATATATATATATATATATATATATTATGAAAAGTTGGATCAAATAAACTGATTCGTAGTATTTCCCTAAATTTGTAGAATTCTAAAAAAGGTAGCGCATTTCTGAAAACCGATGTTACTTCGGGTTTTAAGAGAATTGAAATTGTACACTAAAATTTGTGGATTTCATGGCCAGTAAAAGACTGTTAGGAGCTTTATAACTTAGTCTTGTATTTCCTGTAGGATACTTCTACAGGAGGACTTCTCTTCTCCTAGTTGTGTTTTCTTGCGTCAATTTCTGTTTTCATTCCAATCGTAGTATAAAATGTGTTTTCCAAGTTTCATAAGCTATATTACAATTATCTCATTTCGTTGAGGCTGAGGGTGAAAAAAACTTAATATGTGACGTGACGTTTTTGGCATAAAAATTCACTTATGACAGTGTGGATGGTTCGACTTGACAATGTTAAAGCACCAATTGAGATACCCAGATATTGTTTGCACGAGGTATTGAGGCTAATAGACTTAAATTCGAAGAGTACATCCGTAAATATAAAATAATTTTGAACATTTCACATAAATCCACTCATAGTATAATTCGTGATCATTACAGTTGATTTGTTGTAACCTGATTTAACCAAGCCAAAACTTATCCAGTTTTGATTCAAGTGAAAAATCTAATTTCTACAAATTGAAACATGTTTTCTTTTCAGGAGAGATGAAGTTTACCCAGTAACAGCTTGGTAAAAAGAAAACAAACTTAGAAGCTTTTGACGTAGTGAAGAAAAATACTTATTTCTTAGTTGAAGAAGTATGCCTACCCCACTTCTTGTGTAATCTTACATAATAAAATAATGGTAAAAATATTTGCTTCAAAATCATTCATTATTTAAATACATAAGTTCTGTCATCCCATTCGTTGTTGGAACTGTCTCTGGTTCAAGATGACCCTGATAGTTATGGTTATTCTTTTTGGGTCTTTGCTTTTTTCTTTTCTATCTTCTTATATTAAAGAACTACGTTAAACAAGTCTATATTAAAGAACTTTCTTATATTAAAGAACACAGATTAGAAAAAATACTTTTGAATCGCGCAGAATCGTGACTGAAATGTTTTTGGTGTTTTTTTTTTAAGGTCTGCAATTTTTCGGTTTCCTTCATTTTGCGTTGTCGTAATGCTCCCTAATTTTTAATGGATGAGCTCACCTTTTATGTGAATTGTGTATGTGTAAAAAATTATTAAGACGAAAAATAGTATGCACATTAAAGTACCTCCTCTCGCCATCGTAATCAGAAGTTCAAAGTTCACCTTTTTATGAAACAAGCGTTGCTGTTAACTGGGAGGCGTAATGGAATAGAGGATGGCTGCACGTCAGAAAAGGGAACAATTAAAAATTTAGCTTTTCTTAGTTTTTGAAAATAAATACTCAAATTAAAAGAAATTGTAAAAAATAATAAAATATATCATTAATTCCTATTATTTTAAAATTATTATTTCAAATGCCATAGTAATAGAAAAATGAAAAAAATCAAATACGAATAAAAAGAAATAGCGAAAACAAAGAATTCTTTTAAATCTAAGTGGGGTGAGTAGAACATCGTGCTTTGT
The DNA here is from genome assembly GCF_032884065.1 of Artemia franciscana. Taxonomy (NCBI): domain Eukaryota; kingdom Metazoa; phylum Arthropoda; class Branchiopoda; order Anostraca; family Artemiidae; genus Artemia; species Artemia franciscana. Next base: position 15,993,867 of record NC_088865.1, on the reverse strand, counting down.
AAATCCTCACTAATTTTATTATGGATGAGCTTAATTCTTGTATGAATTACGTATGCGAATGGAAAAATTAACATAAAAAATCTTGTATAAATTAAGGCCCCTCCTCCCCCCAAAAATTGAATTTGAATTGACAGTTTAATATAATCACTGATATTCATTCTTGAATATCTTAATAATTCTGGATTTATTAACGATAAAAAAATAGAAAACGCTGAAAATATATTTTGGTTTTAGTTAAGTGTAAATTTTGTGCTCGTCTTTATGAGACACAGCACTGGGGGGAGGGGTGGATTAGCACTACTCATTGTGGTGGTTTCTGCTCGTTTTGAGCTTGACTTGGCTATTTGTTGTAATTACTGTTCGTTCTGGTTTCTTTTATTTATCAATGCTTTTTTATGGTACTTTTACGCTTGAAAAATTATTTGCTTTTATTTTTGCTAATCTTTGGTTTAATGTAGCTCTTTATTCTTCTTTGAAAAATTTATTTGGTTTAAAGAGTTTTAAAATTAATGTCTGTTTATTATTAATTGACATAGTATTTTTCCTTTATTACGAAAAGAATATTTTAAATCTTTTCGGTTTTCCTCTATAAGAATCAAGATTTCGGCTTATTATTTATATTCGAGACAATACTTTGAACCAATGCTAAATGATTCCAATGTAATGATAGGAATTGATGGCTATGGGAAAACGTTACCTTTCAACCCTGAATATAGATAAATATTAATCAACTATCATCCTACACACGACATGACAGTCTCTACTTCATTTCCTTAACATCTCTTAAGATAATCACAGATACATCTTTCTGATAAGCTTGAGAGCATTTTGGTTTAGTTTAGTTTCCCACCAAACATGCTCTAACAATTTTAACTTACTACCATAAGCCATTCCTGATATATCACAGATACATCCTTCGAATAAACTGGTTGCGTAAGGTGTCTTTTTTGTAGATTAACATCCCAAAACTACACCCTGAACGTCCAACATAATACCGCAAGTTTTTCCTGGAATAACGAAGATACACTCTTCTGACAATCTGGATTCATATACTTTATTTTGAATTAGTTTTACATACCCCTCAGCTTTCCATTATAACTAAAACTTAATTACCTATTCTATAACTGAGTAATTACATCAATGCCATTTGACGACCTGGATACACTTAAATTCTTTTAATTTAGTTCAATAATAGCATTAGAAGTAGAATTAGAAGTAATATTTGTAACAGTAGTAGTAGCATATGTATCAGTAAATGGTGGTGGGTCAATACGGCCAACAGGAACAAAATTTGCCTATACTCCAACAAAAACGCCTGAGGCTCAAGAAATCTTATGTGTATACGAGTGCTCATTTGCATATTACAGACGGCACACTCCGTTAAAATATTCCAGAGGGTACACCCCATTAGTATATTACAGCCATTATTGTCCCCATTAGTATATTGTCTATATTTGAATTTCTAAAAATCTGGTTTTGAAGGGCGGGAGGTTTTTGTTGTTTTTTGCAGTTTTTTTTGGGATGAGATGGGGGATGAAACCGGTAAAAATAATTAATAGGACTTTTTTCGTTGTATAGTGTTCATGTGTGTGTGTGTTGTTGTTTTTATTTATAAGATTATGTATAATCATGAGTTGTTATGTTTAGATATGTATTTATAAGATTTAAATCATAGCAGAAATTTGCAGCACAAGTCTTAGGACTTTCTTTTTGCTGCAATAATTTATTAGTAGTTTCAGTTCTATTTATGCTCATATTGTGGATAAAATTAAAACCTACCAACTTATTATTGTAAATAGATTTCCCATTTATTACTGCATCTTACTTTTTTATTTGCCAATTCGATACTGAAAAATGCCTGTTAGTTCTATGGCCCACTAGCAACTATTTCTCTTATAAACATGTCAATTTACATGTTTATCTATCTGTAAGCGATGCATAGTATTACATAATAACCTACAATTATTTCTCTTAATTAGAACACCGTCTATTTAAAGAGTAACGAAAACTGAAAGTTCAGCACTAACACTTTATTTTTACCTTCGGGTGCATATTATCCCACTAGGTGATCTAATGAAGATCAACAGTAAGTAAGTAAGTAAGTATTTATTCGTGAGTAAACCAAACAAGGTATTTCACATTATATGCTAAACTAAAACTTCATGACATAAAAAAAAAAAAAAAAAAAAAAAAAAAAAAAAAAAAAAAAAAAAAAAAAAAAAAACACTAATCTAATCTTAATGTCATAAATGAAGAAAAATGATTACACAAACAATGAACACCAACTACGAAATTTCTAATCTCCCAGTTCTTTTTTAAAAAAACAATAACAAGTTTTCTAAAATCCTTATTACTCACTAGCCAAATTTGAAATTGAAAAGTATGTGGGAAAGTGAATTCTCTTATATACAACCTGCGTTTTCCTGTTAAATGTTACTTCTAGATTTATATATGATAACTAACTAATATAAGAAAATAAGTTAAAAATAAGTAATTTGAGATATCAATTACTCAATTTAAGAAATTAAGTATTAAGTAATAAAGTAAGAAAAAAAGTAATTTAAGACATTAATTAAGAAACAATTTAAGGAAGTAAGAAGACAAATGAAGGAGACATCTATCTTGGTTCATGCCATGAACATTTATGCTATAATTTAGCCTATCGAACAAACCCATAGCTGACTCCACTTTATCCCAACATAAACACGAAACGACAGGCTTTCCACCAGTTCGGTTTTGAGATGGAATTTTTTGACAGACCGCCAAAAAAATTAATGATAAGGAAAGCTGTTTTCTTTAAAATTAGCAAATAACCAATTAGCCGAAAAGCCAAACAAATTATCTAAATAAGAAAAACATTATGCTGAAGATGCTTCTACCCCACTTCCACGAGATGCTTCTACACGCACTTCCAATGAGGCTTCTAGAAGCGCCTGGTGTCTAACCAATTTAGTTGCACTGAATGCAATCAGAAGATAAATAATTTATAAAATGTGTATTTTGTAGAGAGGTAGTTTTACAGTGTCGTTTTTAAATGCAAAATTTCTGTACTCAAAAATTTATATACAAAAGTGGTGAGGAAGCAATAGAGAATTAATTGGGATGGGCCTAAAGACCCTTTTCCCATACATATGTGTCTGACTTTTGGTGCTCCTTCCATTTACTGCCTCGGGTTTTTTGGTAAAAGGTAGTAACTTTAAACAGGAAATCAAGTATTTTCATAAAATTTACAGGAATCTTAGTTGAATAATTCTTTTATGCAAGATTACTCTCTTTTAGAAATTTCTTCTAAGTAAAAACTTGCTTCTGGGCATAGTTATTAATCCGTTATTTTAAAAAGTTTAATCATTTCTTACTTCTTCTTTAAGATCTGTCGCAGTATAAATTGTAAGTTAGAATTGATAAAAGAATTATGTTGCTCAAATTCCTTCTCCTGCAATTTCATAGCAATTTAGTAAAAAATTAAATAAAAAAAGTTTTTCAAATGAAAGTAAGGAGCAACATTAAAACACAAAATAAACAAAAATTATTTCTGTATATGATAAGGACTGTCCCCTCCCCAATCTCCTGCTCTTTATGCTAAGGTTTTATAGCGTTTTAAAAATACCTCTCATTCCAATTCAATGGCTTTTTTGGTTCAGTAGTGTCAAAAACCAAAATTTTAGCGTAAAGAGCATGTGAGTTTAGGGGGAGGCAGCCCCTCTCCTTAAAATAATTTGATATTTAAAAGCAAAATCTAATATTTTGAGTTAAGAAAGAAAAAAGTTTTTTCAATAAGCAGGGATGTATCATTCTGCAGTATTTAATATTCATTTATTATTCAACATTCTTAATGTTGCCAAAAAAAAGAAAAAAAAGGATTGCCGTAGTGAACCTCTTACAGCGATATAAATTGTTTGTTATTTCAATCATATTTCTGCTCCTTTATCCGGTTAACGCATACATGCCAGTTTTCCAAAAAAAAGGTAATAAAATCAATGACCTACATAGATATTTGAAGTCTGAACTCCAGTGATTGGTACGGAAGCAGTCATTCTTCAAATGTTTACTGTGATTATCACATCTAATAAAGTAACAGTCATATCATAGTAATCTTAACTCAAAACCAAAGATGGGAAGGAAGAAATACGCTGTAATCAATAAAATTGTTTCTGAGTTAATTCCAGAGACGGACTTTTACCAGCGTGTTTTCATCAAGACTACCAAGCCCCTCTTCTGAAAATGTTCTCATTAAAAAATTGAAAACTTTTTTGAAGCTGCAAACTTAAAAAAAAAATCCAGAAAATTCAGTAAGTATGGGGCCCTATAATTGGCTTTCTTCTGTTCTTTGCTGGAAATATTTAATAGGAATAAAAATTCCAAACAAGGATCGAGATTGTCTATACTCTACAACTAAATATTTAGGGTTTGCTATATAGCTTTCTTCCTTTAAAGTCTCTCATCGTCATTTACTTCTACCAAGCTGTTACGGGGTAAATTTCATCTTTCCTAAAAAAAGAGAAAAGAAAATTAGATCGAATTTTCAGTTGTAACATTTCACCAATGGAATCTAAAAGCTTAAGTGCCAGAACTCTTGACAGACTACATGTTCACAATAAAGAATCAACACTAAATCAGATTTTACCGTCAATGAAGCAAAAGATATTTACTCTACCAGTTATTTTAAAGCTCAATTCTATCAGTAAATAGCAACTTGTATCAATACCAAACAAAAACATTATTATTAGGAGAAAAACAAAGTTTTATTTTTATTTTTGGTAACTACTTAAGATTTCAACACTTAAAAATACTTAGCTCTTAATTTTTTTTTAAACATATATTGCAGGACATGTCATATTAAAAGTGCACAATATGCCACTAGTTCCTCAAATAGACTAAATCGTTAGTTTGCATACACCTGTTATACTTTCAAAGAAAGTAGCCAACAGCACCAACCGAAACTTTTTTTTAAGTACTTTTTCCTGCATATTTTATTCTTTAGGTATTAAAGGAGAACTGTCCTTACATTTTCTGTCTTAGGGCCTTGTCAGACAGGCCATAGAAATTTCGTCTGAGGAAAATGAGCAGATATCAAACAGTTCGTGGTAACGAACTGTAGTAAGGAGCGACCCGGCTCAATAGTAACCAAAACTCTAAAAAATGGAATTTTGATACCAATAGCTACATCAAAAGAATCGCATTTTAATGCTGGTTTTAAATATATAAGTTTCATCAAGTTTAGTCTTACCCATCAAAAGTTACGAGCCTGAGAAAATTTGCATTATTTTAGAAAATAGGGGGAAACGCCCCCTAAAAGTCATAGAATCTTAACGAAAATCACACCATCAGATTCAGCGTATCAGAGAACCCTACTGTAGAAGTTTCGAGCTCCTATCTACAAAAATGTGGAATTTTGCATTTTTTGCCAGAAGGCAGATCACGGATGCGTGTTTATTTGTTTTTTTGTTTTTTTGTTTGTTTTTTTTCTTTTTCCCAGGGGTGATCGTATCGACCCAGTTGTCCTAGAATGTTGCAAGAGGGCTCATTCTAACGGAAATGAAAAGTTCTAGTGCCCCTTTTAAGTGACCAAAAAAATTGGAGGGCACCTAGGCCCCCTCCCACGCTAATTATTTTCCCAAAGTCAACGGATCAAAATTCTGAGATAGCCATTTTATTCAGCGTAGTCGAAAAACCTTATAACTATGTCTTTGGGGACGACTTACTCCCCCACAGTCCCCGTGGGAGGGGCAACAAGTTACAAACTTTGACCTGTGCTTACATATAGTAATGGTTATTGGGAAGTATACAGGCGTTTTCAGGAGGATTTTTTTGGTTTGGGGGAGGGGTTGAGAAGAGGGGGATATGCTGGGGGAACTTTCCTTAGAGAATTTGTAATGGGAGAAGAAAATTTCCATGAAGGGAGAGCAGGATATAGGCTACTAGCATTATTTAAAAAAAAAAATTAAAAAATAAAAGTGAAAAAGCTTTTTCAGCTGGAAGTAAGGAACAGCAATAAAACTTAAAACAAACAGAAATTATTACCCATATGAGGGGCTCACCTCCTTCTAATACCTCGCTCTTTACGCTAAAGTATTTTCAGTAATTTCAACTACTTATTCTACGGCTTTTGTGATTCAGGGGGTCATTCTTAATGAATTGGGATAAAATTTAAGCTTTAGTGTAAAGAGCGAGGTACTGACGATGGGGCGAATCCCCTCATATATGTAATAAAAACATGAGAATACAAAAGTGCTTTACGTAAGCTAATTTATAAGTTACGTAAATCTTTTACCAATAAAAAGATTCGTAAAAAATTAAAAGTTCTAGTTGCCTTTTTAATTAACCAAAAAATCGGGGGGCAACTAGGTTTCGTCCCCCGCTCTTTTTTTCTCAAAATCATTCGATCAAAATTATGAGAAAGCCATTAAGCCAAAAAAAAAATATGCAAATTTCGTTTTGATTATTCCTCTGCGGAGAGCCAAAATCAAAACATGCATTGATTCAAAAACGTTCAGAAATTAAATAAAAAAAACAAGTTTTTTTAACTGAAAGTAAGGAGCGACATTAAAACTTAAAACGAACAGAAATTACTTCGTATATGAAAGAGGCTCTTACGCTAAAGTTTTTTACTGTTTTAAAAAGAAGAATTGAGAGAAAGAGTCAAACTTTAGCGTAAAGAGCGGGGCGTTGATGAGGAAGCAGCCTCTTTCATATACGAAGTAATTTCTGTGCGTTTTAAGTTTTAATGTCGCTCCTTACTTTCAGTTAAAAAAACTTGTTTTTTTTATTTAATACCTGTCAAAGGAAGTTGTTGACAAAAATAAAAAGTAGACTAGTAGTAGCTGGTTTCGCTGATGCTACAGCCTGCCCTAGTAGCTCTGATCCTTAGTATCTGCAGCTCTGCTAAAAGACAGTTGCACACTCTAACTTAAAGTGGGTCAATGTAATGGGTCTTACGCTTTTTGTAGGGCAATCAGTGAGATAGACACTGGATGGAACAAGGAGCAGAGAATCACTTCCATCTTTCTATTTCAGGAGGATCAGATCCGATTATGTCTAAGAAAAATATTAGAATAGCTAGAGATCAGAAAAAAGAGGGTGAAAGAAGAGCGAGAGAATAAAAAAAGAAGAGGAAGATTGGAAAGAAAGAGAGAAAGATATAGAAGATAAAAAGAGAGAGAGAGATCTAAAAGTCTAAAAGAATAGCCAGAAAAAAAGGAGGCTGAAAGAATGGCCAGAGAAGGAAAAGAGGAGAATGATAGAATAGCTAGAGAGATCACCAAGAGTTTAAGATAACCATGATAGGCCTAATAAAAGCCTGCTGGGGAATTCCAGAAAGCGAGATCTTATCACAACCAACATCTAGGCTATCGGATGGCCATAATAATTTGTGTAAGGATCAATTGAGTAAGACTGAAAATTATCAGACATTAATTGCTAAGATTGAAAACATGCTTCTTCGTTGACTATGTGGGGAAGTGAACTAGCTCATAAAACAAAATGGGAGGCTAAGCCATCCTGTCAAAAAAAAAAAAAAAAAAAAAAAACGCTTGATACTCCAGTTCTAAATGTGGATAATCCGGAAAAACGGGATGCGGAAGTGGCTAAGCTTGCACGCGCTTGTCCTCGTAAAGTTCAAGAAATTTTAATGCGATATTGAGAAACAAATATCGGAATAATTCAATTCCCATTTGATGATGGATTGTTTGCTTCTACCGTAAAAGTAAAGGAAACTAAAAGTGAGAAAAAAGACACAAAGAGAAACTACAATTTAAGAATTCAATTTACATTTAGCGACGAGTTAATTCCTACTACGACAAAGAAAATAAAAAGGAGAATAGAAATATCAAACGGAACTGCAACAAAGAAATGCAGTCAAATATGATGGACACAGGATTCCAACTCAGATTTAACGATGATTCGTTTAGCGTGATTTGCAAAGCTAAGAAAAGTCACAATCTGTCACACTTTCCTCATTTAAGGCATTCTATACTTTTTGTTAATTCAGGAAACATAAAGAAATGAGAGGTTAAACAGGGCTGTGAATAAATATTCTTAATTTAAATGTCTTGTTAAAACTTTCAATTGTTCCTAAAGATCAAATCGGAGTAATTAAATCACGGAAATTTGTATATCCCCTAAGTGAAACTATAAAGGAAATATTCTGTACATTAAATTTCTTTTCTTTTCATTTGATTTCTGAAGGAACTATGAAAAAAACAAATAAATCTTACATAATTTTACTATTCCAATCATTGTTTTTCGTCTTATCACTTGGGGTTGCAACAGTAGTAGATGCGCTGGCAGCATACTCAGCATCGTCACCATCCTCTTTGTGATAGTACTTGTAATATATGTATTCGATAATCAAAACTATGATGGATAGAATAATGCCAACAAAAATCACGATGAAAACTCCACCTAAAATACAAAGCCAAAATGACATTAACAATGGAAACTGAAAATGATAGGCACAAGAGAAAACGGCCAAGCAGACTCCAATTAAAAAGTAAGAGAATCAAAGAAAATGAGGAACAAAAATGACAATAAGAAACAAAGGACGATGGAAGATTTTTTTAAAGATAAAAGCGAAAGAGCTGTGTAAAAGAAATGATACGGACAATGGAAGTAACTTAAATATCACAGGCAAAAGTGGCAGTTATTTCAAAAAGTGAAAATGACAATGAAGAACGAAATAAGAAATCGTTTTGAGGTGTGAAAAATTTGCAAAAAAAAAAAAAAAATGAAAAGTACAGTGAAAACTCAACGAAAAAAACAAAACTCAACTTAAAAACAGCAGTCAGAACTACAGTAAAAAAATTGCAATACAAACTTAAAATTAAAATTGAAGATGACAAAGAACAGCAAAAATAATAATAAAAACTCCACCAAAAGATGAACCTCAGACATATATATATATATTCTTCTTCAAAACGGTTGAAAATGGTTGAATTTTTAATGTAGAATGCAAGGACTAGTAGCAACGTAAAAGCGAGCTTTCAAAAAATAGCTTTCTATTAGACTCATTTATTTCTAGTCATCTGCATCTTTTTTTATAACTGGGACGCAATTACTCTGGATTTCATGGAGAATCTCATGGTTGATTGAAATCGTTTTGTAAAACTATTTCAACTCAATTTCAAAACTTTGAAAAAAGCTAAAGCTGAACTACGAGGAACGGCGGAAAAGCCATTCAACCCAAATAAATTTAAAACTTAATTAGGCCTAATAAAATGCTCGGTATCATGTTCAAAATTTTATACTGCCACTATTAGTGTTTTATTAAATAAAAAAAAAACAAGTTTTTTTAACTGCAAGTAAGGATCGACATTAAAACTTAAACAAACAGAAATTATCCCGTATATGAAAGGGGTTTTCCCCTTCTCAACACCTCGGTCTTTACGCTAAAGTTTGACTTTTTGTCACAGTTGTATTTTTTAAAACAATAAAAAAAATGTGCTTAAACCAAGCAAAGAGCTAAGCTCTTACAAAAGATTTTCTTAAAATTAATATCTCAGATTATCTATTAGGCTTCACCAGATGTCTACACAACATGGGCCGACATGTTCCTCGTGTTCCTCCGACAATTTCTTTGTTGTGGATTGAATAAGGCTCCATCCTCGCTTTGATTGGATCAGACAACGCTCAGCCTGCTTAATGTCATTGAATATCGTCAATCTTCAGGAAGCCCAATCATAGGATCGAATGACTTATGTAGTTCGCAAAAATATGGAAGTGAGAAGTATGTGAATGTATAAATAATCTGTGTTAATATAACAAAATTCAGTCAACCTCTAGAATGATAAGATGAAAAGAATTTTGGCGAAAGAAGTGGCAAATTAGGCTATCTGGCACGATAAAGATAATTTTGGAATACTATTAAATGAAAACAAAACCTGGGCAAGTAACAAATTCTACTATTTTCTCAATAAATTGAAGATACTATTATTAAATGAATCACTTTAATAAATTGAAGAAATCTCTTTGATTAAATTTAATGGTTTATTTTTTTAAAATAATTAAATGATATTCGAACGCTGAAATTTGGGATCATATCTAAACTTATCAACTTTAAGGAGGACATGGCACTCATAAGATGTTGAAATATTCAACAAAAAATATACGGGACCTCGAAAAAGATTGGCTGCTTTTCCTTAAAAGACGTGGAACAGCTAACATAATCAGGCTTTCAGCCATTATTCTATCCTTTGAGTGATAAACCTTTGTTAACCAGAGAAATACCAGCTACCTGGGTAAGGTGTGAGCGTCGGCCTAGCTAGCCAAGACCACTTTTGAAGTATCAAAGCACTTCGAGGTATTGTAACTACCACAAAGACTTGTTAATTACACAAAATCGCCTAGGAAAAAGGGATTGACTCTGTTTTATTGGTTTAGACGCTGTTGATTCTAAGAAGGGCCTTCAAATGCATAGTTCACTTCACTATAAAACTAAATATTTACAACACTTGGAAACAGAGTAAGCACTCCTTGACAGTGGGATTTCAGTCTTTGTAGGTCAAGAAAAACGCGTTAAAGCTGTCTTACAGTTACCAATTTCTTTTATGCAATAGGGAATAAACAAAACAATAAAATGTATAGTTACCTATATTTTCGATAGAAATTCCTTCTGAAGTAGAAGCTTCTGGTGGACACTTTGCTTTACTTGGGTTTTCGGTCCACCACTTATCTTTCAGACTTTCTAAGCGACGAAGATTCAGGAGCTTTAAAATACTGAAAAAATAAGATTTTTTTATAAACAAAATATAAAATACAAATTACTCGTAAAATTACTTTATTTAAAAAAGCTGTACTGTGGTTCGGAAATCCTTAGGGAAAATTGTTACAATTTCACAAATATACCGATGTTTTGACCTTGAGATATAACTTTCTAAACATTGAAAAGCTCTAGAAAGCTTTTTTGGCTCCCTCTCCTCTCTGTCTTTCGATTTTATCCTAGGCAAGGTTAGGAAATAGGTTTATCTTAAGGTGACACAGATCTTCCAGTAAAATGAATGAGAAATAAAGTTATAAAAATATAAACAGCTAGATAAAAAAAAGCGTAACAATCGTAGCGTAATCGTAATCGTAACGATCGTAATAAATTATTACGCAAACTTTTTTATAGTAGTTTTAGTCAAGCGGTTCATAGCAGTGAGCTTTCAATAAAGAGGGACTCTTGTCAAGGGAAACTAAGGATGAAAACTGCATTTTCATCGCAATCTATATATATAAAAATAAGTTGTCTGTGTGTGGATCTGTGGATGGATCAGGTGACGTCATGTTTGTTCGCATATGACGTCTGAATTATTTCACACTAATACAAAAGAAGAAAAAAACTAAAAAAGGTAAAAACTACAAAAAAAACTAAAAAGAAAAAAAACTAAAAAAGCTAAAAAACTAAAAAAAAACTAAAAAAAGGTAAAAATCTAATAACTGAAAAAAAACTGAAAAAAATAAAAAAAGGCAAAAACTACAAAAAAAATAAAAACTAATAAAAAAACTAAAAAAGCTAAAAAACTAAAAAAACTAAAAAAAACTAAAAAAAGGTAAAAAACTAAAAAAAACTAAAAACTAAAAAAGAAAAAAACTAAAAAAAGGAAAAAACTGAAAAATAAAAGAGAAAAAGAAAACTAAAAAAATATGAATAAATATATATAAAAATAAGTTGTTTGTGGGTTATGTCTGTCTGTCTGTCTGTCGAGTGACGTCGTGTTTGTCCGCATATGACGTCTGAATTATTTCACACTAATACAAAAGAAGAAAAAAAACTAAAAAAGGTAAAAACTACAAAAAAAACTAAAAGAAAAAAAAACTAAAAAAGCTAAAAAACTAAAAAAAAACTAAAAAAGGTAAAAAACTAAAAACTAAAAAAAACTGAAAAAACTAAAAAAAGGCAAAAACTAAAAAAAAACTAAAAACTAATAAAAAAACTAAAAAAGCTAAAAAACTAAAAAAACTAAAAAAACTAAAAAAAGGTAAAAAACAAAAAAAAAACTAAAAACTAAAAAAGAAAAAACTAAAAAAAAGGAAAAAACTGAAAAATAAGAGAAAAAGAAAACTAAAAAAATATTAATAAATATAAAAAATATAAATATAAATATAATATAAATTAGCAATCAACAAAGCACCGAGACACAAATGACGACCGGGACACAGGGAGTATAAATGACGACCAGGACATAAGTAAAAAAAAAAACTAAAAAAACTAAAAAAATGGTAAAAACTACAAAAAAACTAAAAACTAATAAAAAAAACTAAAAAATCTAAAAATCTAAATAAACTAAAAAAGAAAAAAAAGAAAAAAATAAAGGAGAAAAACAAAACTAAAAAACGAATGTATATACAGACCGGGACACCGGGATACAAATGACGACCGGGACACAGGGAATATAAATGACGACCGGGACACAGGGACACAACTACAATGGGGACGCCGGGGGGCACAGGGGGATATAAATGACGACCGGGACACCGGGACACAAGGAATATAAATGACGCCCGGGACACTCAAAGAGAAATCACAGACTGGAACACCGGGACACAAATGACGACCGGGACACAGGGAATATAAATGACGACCGGGACACAGGGACATAACTACAAAGGGGACGCCGGGGTGCACAGGGGGATATATAAATGACGATGGCGACTCAGGGAATGGTCGATTAGCAATCACCATCAACAAAGCTCAAGGGCAATCATTAGAATCATGAGGTATAGATCTGAATACGGATTGTTTTCCCATGGACCATTATATGTTGCATGTTCAAGAGTCGGTAAACCTGACAATCTATTTATATGCACAGACAATGGGACAGCAAAGAATGTTGTATATTCGCAAGTTTTACGTAGTTAAAAACATATATATATATATATATATATATATATATATATATATATATATATATATATATATATATATATATATATATATATATATATATATATATATATATATATATATATCTATATTCACAGGTGGGACATAGGGACACAACTACAATGGCGCGTAACTAATATGGCGCGTAACGACTTACGCGCGCGGGGGGGCTTGGGGGGGGCGCGAAGCGCCCCCACCAACTAGGTGTTGGGGTGGCGCGAAGCGCCACCCCAACAGCTAGTATATATATAAAAGAGTTCGACTTTTATTCTTAGTAATATACATAGCTTTATAACTTTAATTTCACAGACAAAAAAGTTGATAGCACCAGACCATTTTCGTAACTCTTAGAAGTTAAACACCAAAAAATGTGTACTCTTGATAAAGATTACACTTATATGAAATATTTGGCTTAAGATCACTTAGAAATTACGTATCCAGCCTCTATAAATAAAACATGGGATTCGATATTTTTCCTGAGAAAGATAGTCAAGATATGTTTTTTTGGGTATTTGTGTCCATCCCCTACTTGGTATATTTCAAGTATTTTAATTGGTGAATGGGTGTAAAAAATAATAGAAAATACTTTTGCATGGAAAAAACTCATCTACTAGGTAAATTCCGTAGGTTTTACTTGCAAATTGAGGATCAAAATTCTAATAAAAGCATGTTGACAACAATAAACTGAGGGGTTTGATATATTCCGTACGTTAAAGCTGCTCGCTGAATGCCAAAAAAATTCATAAAAGGACTTTTGACCGCAACAAACTCAGCTACTTGGTAAATTCTGAATCTTTTATTGGTGACTGGGAATAAAAAAAATAATAAAAACAATTTTGCATGGAGCAAATTTGAATGGAAAATAAATTCAAAATGTCTTAGTTTGTGACTGAGCATCAAAAATCTAATAAAAGCACTTTCGACTACAAAAAACTGAACGAACATCATAGATACTAAGTGTTGTAGTTACTAACAGAATACCGAAAAAATAATAGAAAAGCACTTTTACATAGAACAAACTCAGCTAATAAGTAAATTCTGAATGTCTTAGTTGCTCACTGCGCATCAAAATCTAATAAAAGCACTTTTGAATACGATAAACTGAGGGAGGTGATAAATTCCGAGTGTTTTAACTGCTGACAGTCTTTTGTGTAGTTGCTGAGAAAAAAAAAATCAATCAAAAGTAATTTCGTATACAACTGACTCAAGTACTACGTACATTCAGAAAAGTTTCCTAGTAGCTGAATGAGTATCCAAAACTTAATAAAAACACTTTATAAAGTAAGGTGGTACATAAATTCTGAGTGTTTTAGTTAATGGATAAGCACCAAACAAAAACACTTTTGACTACAACAAGCTCAGCTACTTGGTAAATTTTAATAGTTTAATTTGTGACTGGGTATCAAAATTTAATAGAAAACAACTTTTGAATGGAAAAAACTCAGACAGTAGGCAAAACCCGAATTACTTAGTTGGTGACTTAGCGTAAAAACCTAATAATAGCATTTTTGACTACAATAAACTGTGGGGACTTGATAAACTCTAGTGTTCTAGTTGCTGACGGAGTACCCAAAAAATAATATTTAAGCACTTTTGACTGTAACAAACTTAGCTGCTTAGTATTTTACAAGTCCTTTAATTTGTGAAAGGGTATAAAAAAATAATAGAAAGCATTTTGCATAGGACAAATTCAGATAGAAGGTACATTCTGAATACCTTAGATTCTGACTAAGCATCAAAAATCTAAGAAAGGCTTTGATGTAGTTACTGACAGAGTTAAAAAAAATGATAAAAGCACTTTTACAGGGAGCAAACTCAGCTAGTAGGTAGATTCCGAATGTCTTAGCTGCTGACTGCGCATCAAAAATCGAATAAAAGTATTTGGCTACAATAAACTGAGGAAGTAGATAAATTCTGAGTGTTGTAGTTGCTGACAGAGTATCAAAATAAAAAATAAAAGTACTTTGCACTGCAACAAACTCAGCTACTAAGTATTCCATAAGTCCTTTAATTTATTACTCGGTATAAAAAAACTATTGGTAAAGCACTTTTGCATGGAACAAACTATGACAGTAGGTAAATTTCGAATGCCATAGATTCGACTGAGAGTCACAAATCTAATAAAAGCTCTTTTGACTACAAAAAACTAAGGGGACTCGATAAATACCGAGTATTGTAGTTACTGACGGTTAACAAAAGAAAAATAATTCTAAAATTACTTTGACATGGAAAAAACTCAGGGTAATTCGACATGTCTTAGTTGCCGACTGCACTTCTAATCTAATAAATTTTCTTTTAACTACAATAAACTAAGGGAGTTAATAAATTCCGAGTGTTGTATTTGCTGACTGAGAACCAAAAAATAATAAAAGCGATTTTGACTACAACAGATCAGATACCAGATAAATCGAAGTCCTCTAATTGGTGTTAAGGATAAGGAAAATTTAGTTAAAAAGAAATTTGCATAGAACGAACTCAGCTAGTTGGTAAACTCTAAATCTTTTATTTGATGACTGAATATCATAAATTAGATAAAACCACTTTTGCATACAGCAAATTGAGCTAGAAAGTAAATTCAGAATGTCTTAGTAGCCGACCGAGCATCCAAAATCTAACAAAAGCACTTTTGGCTATAATAACTGAGGGGACTTGATAAATTCCTAGTGTATTAGCTCATGGCTGAGCATCAAAAAACTAATAAAAGCCCTTATGACTTCAAAAACTCTGACATTTGGTAAATTCCAAGCCTCTTAACTGGTGACTGGGTATCAAAATTGATAGTAAAGTGCATTTGAATAGAAAGAACTCAGATATTAGGTAAAGTCCAAGAGTCTTAATTGCTGATTGTGGGTGAAACCTAATAAAAGCACTTTTGAATACAATGAACTGTTGAACTTGATAAACTTTAGTGTTCTAGTTGCTGACAGTATTCAAAAATAATATTAAAGCACTTTTGACTACAACAAATATAGCTACATATTATTTTCCGAGGTTGTTTAATTTGTAACTGGCTATTAACAACATAATAGAAAAGCTTTTGTATGGAACAAATTCAGATTATAGGTACATTCCGAGTACCTTAGATTCCGATTAAGTATCAAATATCTAAGAAAAGCTTTTCTGACTATAATAAACTGTGCCAAAATAAACAATAAAAGCACTTTTCACAGCAACAAGCTCAGCTACAAAGTATCTTCCAAATCCTTTAATTTGTGACTGAGTATAAAAAATAATAATAGTAAAGCACTTTTGAATGGAACAAACTCAGATAGTACGTTAATTACGAATAACTGAGATTCAAACTGTTCATCACAAACCTAATAAAAGCTCTTTTGACTGCAATAAACTGAGAGGACTCGATAAATATCGAGTGTTGTTGTTACTGACAGAATACCAAAAAATTAACTATAAACATACTTTCAAATGAAACAAACTCAGAGTAATTCCAAATGTCTTAGTTACTGACAGTGCTTCTAAACTAATAAAATTTTCTTGACTACAATAAGCTAAGGGAGTTGATAAAGTTCGATTGTTGTAGTTGCTGATGGAGCACAAAAATAAATAAATTCAGCTAGTGGGTAAAATCTAAATCTTTTAATTGTTAACTGAGTATCAAAATTTAATGAAAAGGACTTTTGCATACAAAGATTTGAGCTATCGAGTATATTTGGAATGGTTGAGCATCAAAAATCTAAGAAAATTACTTTTGACTACAATGAACCTAGCGAACTTGATGCAGGATGGCGTTGACTTACGGAACTGGGTTGGGATTTATGCAGACACAACTAACTCAGTGATGGGATGTTGTAATAGTTTGGCAACGCTCATAATATCCAAGTATCCCTGGGTTGTGATTGTGAAGTGCTCGTGCCATATTTCCTATTCTTGAGCTCAATTTGCCTATTTTACTATTTTACTATTTCCTATTTTACTATTTTACTTCCTATTTTAGGCACAATGCAAAGTAAATACATGCATACTAGCAATGTCAAATATACACCTAAGTTCCTGAAAGAAAGTTTGTTGCTCTTGCTCCTCCATGATGGCTTTCTTTTCAACAAACTACAAGAGACCTACTAGAGCAATGGGATACCTTGACACTTTACTGGACAGATCTAGCAGTTGAAGACCCGTCACATGGTAGCCGCCAGGTTTTATTGACACTAAGGAATCCCTATCAGGGGATACTAATGGAGTTTGTAGAGTATGTTCCTGGAATCTTCAACGAACTCAAAACGCTTTTCAAGAGTGAGGGGACCATTTTTTTCAAGCAGAAAAGAAGTAGAATCTGTAATGAAGACATTCTGCATGAACTTCCTTGCTGTTTGCTAACTTTGGAACCAAAAAAATATCGCATGTAGACGTTGCCAAGGAAGACAATTACCTTAAGCTTGACCACGTGTATCTTGGTTTGAATGCCGAAAGCTTCCTTTCGGATTGAATGTCTGATCCTCAATTCATCAAAAGTAGCAAAAAATTCCGACTTTGTAGTCGGAAGCTTTTGAAATGTTCCTTGGTCCAATCGTATTCGGTTTAGCAAGGCAAGAGATCTTTCCTCGAGGGAAAGAAGGCGAATTGGGGGTTTAATGCTAATGGTGCCTGGGACCTAGTAGCGTAGAACTCTTATACCACGGGAAAAGTACACTTATCAGAACCCTGACGGTCTTGCGAACCGCCAGAGACGGGACACGTAGAAATCCGTGGAGCGTGGAAGTTACACTGACTCCTGAAGTACCGCTTGGTTACTCTAATTGAATTAGAGATTCCTCAAGACCGACGAAACCATAAGACCCCCCCATTGTAAAACCGGCACATAAATGGAAAGGAATAATATCAGATAAAATACTGGATAGCTTGCTAAACCGAATACGATTGGACCAAGGAACACTTCAAAAGCTTCCGACTACAAAGTCGGAATTCACTTAAGAATATTGCTTCACATTTCAGTTCTAACGGTGAAGAAAGTCATCTGCTTTAGAATTTTAAAGCTGTTGGGTTATATTTAACCAGCTTTTTAAGTGAATCATCAACGACCTTGTGGTTGTGGCTGTCTTTTCGTTTTAGTCTATATTTCAATTGAAGAGTAGTCCAAAGGATGGGACTGGGTAGTCGACTGTGCTTTTAAGTCGCGATCGATTTTAAGAGACTAAAGACTCTTTCTACTACTACATTTGAAAATTGGAAAAAGATGACAAATCAACACTAACTAAGTCAACATTTTCACAGTTCATGTCATCTTGGAGGCAAATTAAAACCAAATCTCGCCATTCCCTTTAAAATGCTTGCTTTGTTCCACTAAGGAAGTCCAAAGGATGTGAAAAAAGGTTGCCGAGTTTTAGCTTCGCCTGAAAGAGCGAAACACGGATTCACAAGCTCAACAAACTTGTATATTTACCTTCAAACGAGAATCTTTTCTGAATTTGCGTTACTGCTTCTTTGTAAAATTCCCTGGGCATACTCATACTTTTTTGCTGCTTTTGGTGAATTGGGGATCAGACATTAAATCTGGAAGGCAGCTTTCGGCATTCAAACCTAGATACACGTGGTCAAGCTTAAGGTAATTGTCTTTCTTGGCAACATCTACATGTGATATTTTTTTTTGTTCCAAAGTTAGCAAACAGCAAGGAAGTTCATGCAGAATGTCTTCATTACATATTCTACTTCTTTTCTACTTAAAAAAAAATGGTTACCTCACTCTTGAAAAGCGTTTTGAGTTCGTTGAATATTCCAGGAACATACTCTACAAAATCCATTAGTACCCGCTGATAGGGATTCCGTAGTGTCAATAAAACCTGGCGGCTACTACCATGTGATGGGTCTTCAACTGCTAGATCCGTCCAGTAAAGTGTCAAGGTATCCCATTGCTCTAGTAGGTCTCTTGTAGTTTTTTTGAAAAGAAAGCCATCATGGAGGAGCAAGAGCAACAAACTTTCTTTCAGGAACTTGGGTTTATATTTGACATTGCTAGTATGCATGTATTTACTTTGCATTGTGCCTAAAATAGGAAATAGGAAGTAAAATAGTAAAATAGGAAAATTAGTCAGCTTTTTGCAGGCAAATTGAGCTCAAGAATGGGAAATATGGCACGAGCACTTCACAATCACAACCCAGGGATACTTGGATATTATGAGCATTGACAAACTATGACAACAGCCCATCACTGAGTTAGTTGTGTCTGCATAAATTCCGACCCAGTTCCGTAAGTCAACGCCTTCCTTTTTCAGTGCTTGCAAACACTGGCTTGATTTGTCAAATGCCACATCTATAATTCTCTCTTTGCAAGAGAGATTCCAGTACAATCCGTTCGACTTATGGAACTTCAAGTTTAAAAAACCGATAAACTTGAGTTAGAATTAGGGGAAAAACATTAAATAACAAAACCTCTAGAAACAGCCGAGCCGGGGCCGCACCTTGAAATTCACCGATGAAATTCTGTTGGAACTAGCTAGTTCCAGCCGGTGCCGGGGAGTCGACGATGTCTTGTGTCCTGATTTGTAATCTACTAACGTCCAAGAACATTGTATCTTTCTTTTTTTGAGCTATATGTGTTTTGCAAAGACTTAATTTTTTTCTGACCTTAAAAAATAGTCGGTCAGTCCTTTACAGGGTCGTAACCAAGTATATATATATATATATATATATATATATATATATATATATATATATATATATATATATATATATATATATATATATATATATATATATATACACATATATTAATATAATATATTAATATATATATTATATATATATATATATATATATATATATATATATATATATATATATACATATATATGTATATATATATATATATATATATATATATATATATATATATATATATATATATATACATATATATATATATATCCTAGTGCAGTGGCTGAAGGTTGAGTACCCAAAAAATTATAAAAGCACTTTTGAGAACAACAAAATCAGATACTTGGTAAATTCCAAGTCTAATTGGTGTCTTAGTATCACAAAATTAATAAAAAAGTACTTTTGCGTAAAACAAACTCAGATAAGAGGCAAAATGTGAGTGTCTTAGTTGCTGACTTAGCGTAAAAACCTAATAAAAGTACTTTGAATACAATGAACTGTGGGGTCTTGATAAACTCTAGTGTTGTAGTTACTGACAGAGTACCAAACAATTTATAAAAGCACTTTTGACTATAACAAACTCAGCTACTTGGTAAATTCTAAGTCTTTTAACTGGTGACAGTAGTAGGTAAATTTCGAGATTCTTAGTTGCTGACTGAGTACAGAAATTTGATAAAAGCACTTTTCACTACAATAAACCTAAATTATTGATTGGCTGAGCACCAAAAAAATTTAATAAGAACAATTTTGACTTTGACAGACTCACCTAGTAGGAAAGTTCCAAATGTCTTAGTTACCGACTGAGCAACAGAACTTAATAAGAGCAATTTTAATTATGATAATCGAAGGGAGTTGACAAATTCCGAGTGTTCCAGCTGCTGACAAAAAACTAAAAAATAAAAGCCCTTTGAGTACAACAGACTCAGCTGGCTGGTAAATTCCAAATGTTTTAGGTACTAACCACGTATCAAAAAAATAATAATAGCGCTTTTGAATACAACCAACTCAGCTACTTGGTAAATTCTGACTCTTTTGATTGTTACCTAGAACCATAAATTAATAAAAAGCATGTTTTCATACAACAAACTCAAATAGTATATAAAGTTGGAATGCCTTAGTTACTGACAAAGCACCAAAAATTTAAAGTACTTTTTACTTCAATAAACCGAAAGGACTTAATAATTTCCGAGGGTTTTAGCTGATTTTAGAGTAAAAAGGACTTTTGACTACAGCAAACTCAGATACCTATTAAATTTCAAGTCTTTTAATTGGTGATTGGGTATTAAATTAATTAATTATAAAATACTCTCGCATGGAAGTAACATCGATAGTAGATAAATTCCGAATGTTCTAGTTGCTGACCAAGCAGAATAATCTGATAAAAGTACTCTTGACTTAAATCGAGGCTACAGCAATGCCAGACACACTAACCTGACCTAAACGAACCTATCATAAAAGTTGTTAACCTAATGTAATATATCTTCAAGCTCATGTGGCCTGTGTGCGTAAATAGTTAGAATTTACCAACTATCTAGGTTTATCGTAGTTAAAAATGCCTCTAATAAAATTTTTATGATCATTCAGGAATAAAGGCACTCAGAATTTACTTACTAGCTGAGTTGTATGCAAAAATGTTTTTTATTAAATTTTTTGATACTCAGTCAACAATTAAAAGACTCAAAATTTACCAAGAAGCTGAGTTTTAGCAGTTAAAAGTGCTCTGATTAAATTTTTGGTATTCAGCCAGTAAGTGGAACACTCAGAATATATCAACTCCCTAAGTTAATTGCACTCGAATCCACTTTTATTAAATTTTTGATAGTCGTTTAGCAAATGAGACAATCGGAATTTATCACTAGCTGTGCTTTTTGTATGCCAAAGAGCTTTTGTTTATTTTTTTTATACTCAGTCACCAATGAAAAGACTGTTGGTAACTAAAACCCTCAGAATTTATCACCCATCTGAGTTTGTTGTACTCAAAAGTGCTTTTCTTGATTTTTTGTTGTATTCTGTAAGAAACTAAAACACACAGAATGAATCAGCTCTCTCAGTTTATTGCAGTCAAATTTTTTATTCAATTTCTTATCCTCGGTCAGCACGTACAACATTTGGAATCTACGTACTTGCTGAGTTTGTTCTATGCAAAACTGCCTTTTAATTGTTTTTTAATTCTCAATCACTATTTAAAAGACTTTGAATTTACCAAGCAGCTGAGTTTGTTATAGTAAAAAGTGTTTTATCAATTTTTTTGGTGCCTAGCCAGAATCTAAAACACTCGGAATTTATGAGCAATCTGAGTATATTGAAGTCAAGAGTGCTTTTATTATATTTTGATGCTCAGTAAGAGGCTAAAACACTTTGAATTTATCTACTATTTGAACTTATTGCATGAAAAAATATTTGTATTAAATTTTTGATGCTCAGTCCAAAATAAGACGGTCGGGAATTTACCTACTAACTGCGTTTGTTGTACGCAAAGGTGCTTTCATTATTTTTTTTTATATTCGGGCACCAATTAAGTCTCAGAATTTAAAAACAAGCTGAGTTTATTTTACTCAAAAGTGCTATTATTCAACTTTTTGGTAAGCTGTCACCAATTCAAAGAAGGAATTTACCAAGTAGCAGAGTTCGTTGAGTCACAAGTACTTTTATTGATTTTTTGATAATCTGTCAACAACTAACACAATCAGAATTTATCAAGTTCCCTCAGTTTATTGTAGCGAAAATGCGTTTTTTGGGTTTTCAGAATTTGTCCTCAACTAAAAATTTGAAATTTACCTACTAACCAAGTTCTTTTCATGCAAATGTGCTTTTCTAAAAAAAATTTGATACCCTGCATCAGTTATAACATTTGGAATTTACCAGGAAGTTGAGTCTGTTGTAGTCAAAGGTGCTTTTATTAGCTTTTTTGTGCTCAGCCATCAGCTAAAAACATTCGGAAGTTATTGAGTCCCCTATGATTGTTGTAGTCAAAAGTCCCTTTAGTAGATTTTTGATGCTCAGTAAGCAAGTAAGACACTCCAAATATACCTACTAGCTGAGTTTGTTCTATATAAAAGGGCTTTTATTGATTTGTTTTGGTGTTCTTCCAGTAATTAGAACACTCGGTATTTTATAAAGTCGCCTCAGCTTATTGCAGTCAAAACTGCATTTAACAGTAAATGGCGATGAAGACTACACTGCTTTCCCATCACAATAATCAGATACAAGAAGAACAATAGTAAATAATTTTCTTAATACAGTCGAAATCTAATTTGAATCAATATATTAGCTCTATGTCCAGGGACCGTCCTCAGCAAAGCATAATGATATAAGAGAAAAAAAAACTTACAACAACATACAACCAATAAAACCAAAACGAATTTCTTAATAAATAGCACCAGCATCCTTACTTCAGCAAAGTTAAGCCAGGACTGATGAATAAAGTTAGACGAAACAAGGAAATTCATTGAAATGAAAGGAAAATAATGAAAAACAAGTTTTTAGTGATAATTTTGTTTTTTGGCAGCTAACCTGAAAGATTATTTGTGTCATAATAGGGAAAATCATGACACAAACGTATCTATGTTTTCTTCATTTCGTATTTCGAAAATATCACAAGTGAATTTGTTTTGTTTTAAGTATATTTTATGTCATTTTGAGACATGTACAAAAAAGTGGAGAAAATTGCTAAGTAAAAGCAAAATAAAACAAAATTAAAAATTCAAGAAAATTAAGTACAAAAAGAGGGGAACAAAAAGTTGGGGGATGGGCACTGAGGGCATTCAGAGGTGGGACATGAGTGACCAAAAATTGCCTCAAAATAAAGAGCTGATATAAGCGGTCATTCCCATGAATATGCTGATACAAGCGGTTACGCTATGTCTATTTTAATCCATTCTGTCAATTCAAGTTCAATATTATATCAAAAATTCTATTTTTCCATTTAAAATCAAATAAAACAGAATACTTAAGAATTCATTCCTCTGATTACGCTGATTCTACCATTCTATTTCTTTTCAAATAACTCGGTCTACTTAAGTGTACATTCTTCTGATTAAGCTGATTCTACTAGCCTATTTGAATTCGAATAAACCGGTATGCTTGATTTGTCATTCCACTTATTCAGTGAAGTTTGAATACATATTAATCATGTCCTGGCAGATTTATGAAAATGAGGTGCCGACTGGAATAGGCAAATGAGATTTAAGGTATATGCAAATGAGGTCTAGGGCATACGCAAATAAAGCTTCAGGCTCTAGAATAAGTATCCACAATGCCAATTCTACTATAATGAGACAAGTTACTCAAATAAATTTGTACTCTAAACAAATTTTACTCTAATCTTTACTCAGAGGGGGATGCTTCCCACCAATTCTATGGGAGGTGGAAAGCCTCCCTTCTCCAATATGCATATATATGAAAGCTAGCATCCCCAAGAAACTTTGATACGACAATATAGTATCCTATTCTGTATATCTTGTTTGTTTTTTAAAGGAGGGGGAGGGGGCAAAGTGGGCTTAAAGACACATATTAGGACAACTTTGCATTATAAAAGAAGTTACAAATGAATAGATGTTAACTATTTTCTTTGAAAATTACTTTACGTTTTCACCACAGTTCGTGCTACTAACTTCAGGTTAGTACTGAACATTGCTGAATAAGAAGATGCTTATATTCGAAAGGTTTTATGTGTGGTTGAAAAAGCATGCATGACTTCAGCCAAAGCTTGCGCTTCAGGATATTTAATTTTACTGACCGTAAATCCGAGGCTAAGATTACAGTATAGAAGCGGAAAATCAAAAGATGTGGGATAGAGTCCACAAAAAGTGTCTATTTTCTATCAAATCCAAAATCTAAGAGTTTCCGGACTTACTTATGGCATATTCGAGGTTACTATTATGAGACTAGCTCTCGTTTTGACCACAACTTTGTGATTATTGTAGGGATTTAGTTGTCCAAAATCAAAAGGCATTAATTAAAACTTTCACAAAGGGTTCAAGGTCTTTGCCAAACAGTGGTATATAATTTTGGTACTCATCGAACGGTGGTCTTCCCAGGTGTCCTAAGTTTACCTCATCCTTTAGGTCTAATAAGTCGAATTATCACCTCCATAGCTCCGAGATTCTTCAAATTCCACTTGAATAAAAGAGTTAAAAACTTGTGACTTTTTATTGAAGTTTGAATCGGTTAATCAATTTTCTGAATTTTTTCTTCTACATTGACTGGAACATTCCAATGTGTGGTTAATAAAGGCCAATCCTTGAAGCCATTACTGACCTCGGAACAAGATTCAATTCTTTTCTGAGCATAAAAAGAACGCTCGCATGTAGTCGTAGTAACGGGAATCATTGCATCAATCGTCAAATTATTAGTTAAGGGAAATACAGTGCTTAGGAAGTGGGTAATGCAGTGACTCCAGAAACTGCCTCTGACTAAGAAATTGCTGACGCAGCTGATTCAAGAAGTAGTCCATAATTACGATAAATACAAAAAGTTGGTAATACGTCTCAGGATCCTCTTTAGCTGTTGGGGAATTGTCCCTATATGCATGTTTCAGAGCCCATCTCGGCACTCTAAGGCTGATTTCAGCATCTGGACACAGTTCAGCTACTTCAGTAAAAAGTGGAAGAATTAGAGCTTCACTCCTCTCTCTCATATCTCTTTGCCACACATACATTCATATCACTTTGTCAAACATATTTCAACCATCTTTCGAGTCTAATGTCCTCAAGAACTCTCCCAAGCCTTTATAAGTAACCAAATTTTCTTGCGTTTTGTTTGCTTTTGCCAAAAATACAACCGCATGGTTTCTAAAAGCTTGATTAATTTTAAGATGTGTATCTTTATTCCCTTTGTTTCTTGTGAGTTGAAAACTTGTTACTTTTTATTGAAGCTTTAGTCGGTTAATCGATGTTCCGAATTTTGTTTTTGCATTTTTTGGTTATTCTTAACCTCACATTCTTATTTTCCCTTCTTTGCCCACTCTTGCCCCCTCTCTCTCAGCTATATCATTTATATGTATTATTTCAAAACGGGTTTTACGCTTCATTTAGTCGATCTTTCAAGGGTGAGCCATCCTGAACAGCAAGAGCATAAGGTCTTCTACTGAATTCTTCACCAACCATCACCAAGTCACAGTTCTGCATAACCAAATAGCGGATATCGGTAGCGTCACCTACAATAAAAAGATTGGGCTTGAAATATGGATCCAAAATTTAAAATTATCCTTATAGCTTTAAATTTAAAATTTAAACATATAGCTTTAGTTGTTGAGCATAAAAAAAGACAAGAGGAAGGGAAATTTCATGAAAAATAGACAGTAGAAATGAAAAGTAGTTACAATATCCCAAACATTGACCATGGTTCGTTCATGCTCCGCGGTTGGTGAACATTATTCTCCAGATGTTTCGTAGCTTAAAGGCCTGTTATCCAGCTATAAGTTGAAATTTTTAAAGGAATAGTGTTTAAAAAAAATTTCAATTAACCTGGTTATACTTAAAACCACGGAACATAACCTTTCAAGCTAAGCAAAAATTGCAAGTTCTATCCAGCCTCTTTTGAAACTTGTACTAAAATCGGTAATGGCGAAAATTCTTATCCAGTGCTAAAACTCCTGGTCTACTAATTTTACTGCAAAAATGTCACATTTTTAGGCTCCAAGATGTTGATACAAAATGTAGATAGCATTTTATCATAGTCTCATTCTAATTCTATCTGGACCATCCAGTATTTCACGTTATAACCCCTTTCCAACGTTCATGGTATATTTGGTAGAATAATTGTTATTTAGGAAGGCACAGCAAATTTTCGTGATTGATTGTTTGCCCCTTTTTGGATTTCTTGTGCATTATTATTTTGAAAAACTTCCCATAAAAAAAGTTTTCAAAGAAAAATAAAAAACCATCTTAAGCCAAAGACCAGCAGAAATAAAATCCAGTAATAATTCTAAGTCAAAACGATCACTAATAACTATTTAAGAACAAATGAAACCCAAACGAACATAGATTAAAGCAAAAGATCATAGAAAACGTAAAGAAAGTAAGTACTAGCATAGAAGACTCAATAAATCTTAAAAGGAGTAAAAATTAAATTGAATATGCAAGTCAAACTTAAAAAAAATGCTACAATAAGGAGCTTGGCTACTGCCCAGATCTCCTTCCCTAACCGTAAAAGTCTAAACTGTATTGCGTCAGTTGGGTTTTATCGAAAACTGTATTTATTTTGAAGAGTGTGATTTAGTTTTTACAATAGTCGACGGCAAATAAGAAAATTATGATAATCAAAGCGACTGGAAATAACATATGAAAACAAGTTGAATATTTAATATATATGTATAGTGATTTATGGAATTTCAGAAATTCAAGGTTTTATTTTTTCTCAATATTTTAAGCATAAAAGAAAATATTTGTATTTTTAATTATTTTATATTACAGGAGCACTAAAACTTTCAATTTTCCACAGAATGAGCAACTCCAAAGTTTATAAAACCAGCTCTTCCATATGGATTGCCCCTTGTAAAATAATTACAATAACAATAATAAATAAATGATTATTAATGTATTGAAGCCCTATGGCTCTTTTAAACAGTCCGTGGTAACGAACTGTAAGTAAGGAGGGACCCGGCTAGATAGTAACCGAAATTCTAAAACACTGATTTTAGTACACATAGATACATCAAAAGAATCAAATTTTTATGCTAATTTCAAATATATAAGTTTCATAAAGTTTAGTCTTGCCCATTAAAAGTTACGAGCCTGAGAAAATTTGGCTTATTTTCTAAAATGAGGGGAAAACATAAAATATTACATAAAATAAATACATAAGATATTAATGAAAATCATTACATATATGAAGGGGGCTACTCTTCCACAGCGCCTCGCTTTTTACGCTAAAGTTTGAATTCTGTCCGAATTGCTTAAGAACGACTTCTGAAATACCCTGTTTTTATTTATTTGTTTTCTTTATTTCCCTCAAAAAATGAGGAGTAGGCTACAATATAAATGTAAGGAAAAGACAAACGATAACACTTACAATAAAAAAAATACCAAATATTGATCAAACCTCAAAAAGAAAAAAAGATGCAAAAACACTTGCTAAATAATTTAACCTGTAAATCACCAAGACCCAGAATTATTACTAAAAAACAGAAACAAATTGTGGCCTAAAAGGACATTTTTTGCCTTGTCTTCAAATGTTTTATATTTTTTCTTTATACAGACTACGGGATCCTTCATTTTAAGCTTTAAAACAATCTCAGTGTTACTAAAAGAAAGGGGAAAACCAAGCAAAAATTTACAAAATTTAAAAAAAGAAACTTTAATGGGCGAAAGATCAGAAGGTCGGAGATTATGGAAAAGGAGGGATAGGAACAATATATGAGGCAGAGCAACAGCGCTATACATACGACCAAGGACGTCCCGACGGTAAAGACCCGGAAAACGAATTAAAAGACCAAATGCCTTGCGTAGTTTCATCTGAACATGCCATGACTGGTTTAAAATCTCTTTTCGAAGCAGCATAGGGCAATTCCAAATAAGTGACTATTGGTGAAGACTGAAAAACAACACCATTGCCGCAACCGAGAGTCGTCCTGACATTATCTTCTAAACAATTTATAACAAAAAATTGACATTTTTCAAAACTGATAGAAAGGCCTAAATCTTCAAAATCAATTAATTAAAATATTAAAATTAGAAACAAGACTAGACTTGGACCGGCTTAGAAGGATAATGTCATCAGGATATGCAATGTAAGACAGATTTCGAGATAATGAAACAAAAGAGCAAGAAAGAGAATTAAGGGCAGTAGCTAAACATGAATTGAATATATAAGGAGAAATAATTCCTCCTTGTCTAATTTCTCTACCCACTTGAATTAGTTTGGACTGAGATGAAGACGAACTCGAACAAATACGGATCTTTAATCCAGATTACCAAGAGCGAAGGACTCGAGTGACAGCTAGGGGCAATCCAGCATGGATTAACAGATCCATGCTTTCATTTCTGATAACAGATCATTCTGTTATCATTTCTGATAACAGAAATGTTTTCAAAGGCCCCTTTGATATCAACCAAGAGGGCGTATTGCAGGTTGACCAGAAATTCTTGCTTCTTCAATAACTTTGCTGAAAGATGCATGGGCGTATTTCTTCAAAGCTTTTTCTTCAAAGTATTAAAAACTTTAGCGTAAAGAGCTATGTGTTGTGGAGGAGTAAACCCTTTCATATATGCAATAATTTCTGTTCGTTTTAAGTTTTAAAGTCGTTCCTTACTTTCAGTTGAAAAACTTGCTTGTTTATTTAGTACTATAGGCAACGCTAGAGCATTCTCGGATTTATTGTCAATGGTGTTTTCATTGTAAAAGCATTACACCACCCAAGGGCACACCCAGCAATAAATTTCGGGGAGGGGGATGAATGAATTAACTGAAGGGTAGTAGTACAGGTTAAAAAGGATAAATAAAGTTTTTATAGTATAAGATACATTATTTAGTGAGACAACCCTTTAAATATGTAATTATAAAGCAAAATCAAACGTGCTCTTTTTTTGCTGTGGTCTAGTTTATCCAAATGTCTTCTGCATTGACCAGAACATTCCAATGTGTGGTTAATAAGGCCAATTCTTTAAACCATTCCTGACCTCGGAACAAGATTTAATTCTTTTCTGAGCATAAAAAGAACGCTCGCAGTGACAGGAATCACTGCATCAATCGTCAAATTATTAGTTAAGGGAAATACAGTGCTTAGAAAGTGGGTATTGCAGTGACTCCAGAAACTGCCTCTGACTAAGGAATTGCTGATGCAGCTGCTGCAAGAAGTAGTCCATAATTACGATAAACACAAAAAGTTGGTAATACGTATCAGGATCCTCTTACACTTTTACGAAATTGTCCCTATACGCATGTTTCGGAGCCCATCTTGGCACTCTAAGGCTGATTTTAGCATCTTGACACAACTCAGCTACTTTAGTAAAAAGCGGAAGAAACATAGCTTACACTCCTCTCCCTGATATCTCTAAATCCACTCTTAAGATCGTCAGCAGGTTTGAGAAAATATACGAAATCTATAGTTTCTGATTGCAAAGATGTCGAACAGACTAAAAACCTTACTGACAGTAACTTTAGCTGCAACAAAACAAAACTCCATCCTCATAGCCTTACAGATAATAATAAACTTCTCTTTAAAGAAAATGATTGTTATTAATTTCTCCATCCATGTAGTCTCACAAAATTTGTTCAATCCTGTTTTTTTTTGTCCCTGTGATAGGATTACTTTCTTGAATAATTTCTTTGAAAATTGCACTGCGTTTAGGTGAAATTCTAAAGAAATCAGTGACTTCTTTCAAAGTTCTTAGACAATTTTTTATTACAGGTATGTTGTACAAATGACACAGGGCTAAGTTTAAGGAGTGACTTGCACAATGAAGATAAACTGCAAGGGAAAAACTTTCACAGACAACAGCAGCAGAACCTTGAAACTAGCCGCTCATAGATTAAGCTCCAACTTAATCTTGCTCCTGAAGTATTTTATTTTGATTCTCATTTCATATAGGGTTCACATCAAAGAACTAAGTTCTGCTATCAACAAACTGTTTCCTTTAAAAAAAATCCATTAATTTCTGAAAAAAATGTTGATTTCAAACATCATTTGACATGATGACGACTAATTAACAAACAGGGGCATAGACTATTGTATGAACACTGGAAAAGCATACGCGTGATTTATATGAAGTTTAACGATCTTAGAAGCACGAGGTTATAACAGCATGTCGCTTATTGGTAGCATTTTGGCATTGTCCCTAACTCTATATTCACGAAACAAAAACTTTCATGTGGAGATTGACGCAGATTACCCACTTGTTGTGCATACATTATTCTATATTAATTTGAATAAGAATCATCACGAATTTGTTTAAGTTTTGAGACAGATTTGTTTTAAATTTTATTTTGTAAAATAGATAAATTATTTATTTTCTTATCCTCCTCACAATATGAATTGTGGTGTAGATTATCCTTTCGTATTAGTTTTTTTTCGGAATTTGGGGGATTCTGAAATATCCAATCTGAAATCTGATGATTAAGAATTTGGGAGAGGGGAGTGTATCCCCATTATCCCTCCTGGGTTAGTCCCTGAACTCACCTAAGAAGGCAAATCCATGACCATCAGGAGACATATCCCGGACGCGATCCACAGCTTCACTTATGTTAATTGGCATTTGATTGTCTTGAATTGTCTGCCACATTTTGGTATATTTGTCGCTCACAGGGTAATCCCAAACAGCTAGCTCAGACCTTTCAGATTCTGGCATACTTTCATCAAAACTCAGATTTTTCCATATCCTTAAATAGAAATAAGGAAGTGCACGTATATTTCAGCTTATTTTAAACGAATAAAAACCCTGCAATAAATTGGATAGCCAGAGAGCAACTCGAGTTAACGATGTAAAATCATGGAAGTCGCGTTTTCAATATACAGTGTGTCCAAAAAACAATACCACACTCAAAATTACTAATAACCACACCATTATCAATGGAAACAACACAATTATCAACGGACGGGGGCCACCAACAGTTTACGTTGTACATAATTTGCCCAGAAAAATTTTGTACCTTAGATGCATGATTTACGTGATATTCTACCCTTGCATAGATGATTAACGGTACGTTGACAATGGCAATGCAGAGGCAAAACTGCCTATTGGCAATTCGATCACGCATCCAAAGCGAACTACTGTTTAGCTTCAAGTCAAGCAAAAATAAAATATTGGCTACTTTTGGCTATTCAAAATACGCGGCATTTAAATGGTTTCTCCTGAAAACGTTTTGTGCCTTTTCGTGATTAAGAAAAAGCAGGTTTTTTTCAACTGAAAGTAAGGATCAAAACTTAAAAATCAAATGAACAGAAATTATCATGATTTGGGGAGGACAACCCCTCAACAATACCTCGCTCTTCACGCTAACGTCATTTAGAGTGCTCAAAAAGCTATCTCATTCTAATTTAATTAACCATGTGTTTCTCCTTTTGCTCGTAAAGAATTGGGATGCAAAGTCTTACTTTAGCGTAAAGAGCAAAGTATTTAAGAGGGGGGCATCCCCCACATCCCACCACCAAAAATTCCCACAGAGAAAATTCGCCTAACGAAAAATGTCTGTTTACTTCCCAATAACAAATGCGATGTGTAAGATATATGCACTTGTCTTTTCTTTTTGAATTAAATAAAAAAAACAAGCTTTTGAACTGAAAGTACGGAACGAAACTAAAATTTAAAACGAACAGAAGTTATTCCTTATATGAAAGGTGTTGTTCCCTCCTCGACGCCTCACTCTTTACACTAAAGTTTGACTCTTTGTCACAACTCTATTTTACAAAACAATAAGAAGACAATCCATAGTAGATAAATTAGCTAGGAAGAGATTATTCAGCCTTAAACACCCACCAAAATAGACCAAGCCCAGAGGAATTATCCATTAATCAGAATCTTGTATTACTAATTTGTCGTTTATTTCAATACAGTAACCCCTTTATGAAATTAAATGGAAAAAAAATAAGTTTTTACTAAAAGTAAGGACCTAAATTACAACTTCAAATAAATGAATCTTTTCAATATATGAGAAGGGTTCCCCCTCTTAAACCCCTCTCTCTTTACACTAAAGTTTGACTATTTTCCAATTCCTTGAGAAATATTTCACAAACATTAGGACCGTTTAATTAGCATAAAAAGCTTTGTCAAATTAGTAGAGACGTTAGTTTAATGAATATGTGATTTAGGAGGGTATATCCTCACTCATATATGGACTTTTTTGTCTTTTTCGATGTTTTTATGTACTTTAAGTTGAAAATATGCTTTTTAAAATTTCAAACTCTTTCACCGCCACTCTTTCATAACAGGTGATTGCAGACTGAAAAAGGCTTATTATTCTTATTAAACGCCATTGTTTTTCAGGAGTCACTTTTAAGGAATTAGGACGAAAAGTCAAAAATTCAGCGTAAAGAGCAAGGTCATAAGGAGGGGGGGGGAAACCTTTCATATAAGTAATAATTTCTGTCCGTTGAAGTTTTGATGCTGCTCCTTACCTTCAGTAGAAGAAACTTTTCTATAATTGAATTTCTGATCGCTTTTAACAACACAAAAAAATATGGCTGCTTCCTCAATGAAAAATTCCTTTACCCACGGAAAAAATCCACCTTGGAAAATTGTTTTCACTCAAAAAAGGCCTCCCCCTTTACAGGGGAATTTCTCCAAGACAATTCCATTCTAGTTGAAAATTCCACCAAAAAAAATTCTTGCAGATGGTGAATCGGGGGTGAAAATTTTTTTCTTAGCGCACTTTCATTTGAAAAAGACTTTAATTTCTGATTGCTTT
Organism: Artemia franciscana; assembly: GCF_032884065.1. Classification (NCBI taxonomy): domain Eukaryota; kingdom Metazoa; phylum Arthropoda; class Branchiopoda; order Anostraca; family Artemiidae; genus Artemia; species Artemia franciscana. Next base: position 15,961,058 of record NC_088865.1, on the reverse strand, counting down.
TAAAATCATGTCGGTAATCCCGGTCTTGGTGGAAGTTTCCCAGTAAAAAGTCAGTAAAATGTTTTTTATAGCAAAGGTTTTTTAGGGGGGATAGGGAACAAAAGTAACTTTAAAAACGCTTCAAAAATGTGAAATTGATATATATCTACTTCCCCACGGTTTCTGGGAATACTTCTGGTCTACGCTGATATCACGAAAGTAAAGACATACACTTGATCCCGAAATAAGCAGAATTCTCTCCGTAGAGGAGGAGGACTGTCCTTTTCTTGTCCACACCTCCAACTCTAGGTTGCAGAAACTTGGGAGTGTGCTCATTGGATCAGAAACTGAAAGTTCAAGTCCTTTGCGTGGCGGCGGAATTTTCCGGGTGGTTCTGTGGAGGGCTATTTTCTGGAGGGGGGGATTTTCTGCGGGGGTATTTTATAAAGGGGGTATTTTCTGCAGGGGTGGGCATTTTCCAGGTGGGTTAACAGCGTCCACCTAAAAAGGATAAGTAAAGATAAAAAAAACGCTAATGTTTTTAATAAGAAATACGCGTCAAATTAGGCATGGTTAATGACGATAAAAACCAGAAAAGAACAGAAACGACTAGTAATCAGAATAAAGGGATTACAAACAATCAAGTGAAGAATAAAAGGTGGAAATCAGATTTACTGTTTTCAAAAGAAGAATTGAGAGAAAGAGTCAAACTTTAGCGTAAAGAGCGGGGCGTTGATGAGGAAGCAGCCCCTTCCAGATACGAAGTAATTTCTGTTCGTTTTAAGTTTTAATGTCACTCACTACTTTCAGTTTAAAAAAAAAAATATTTTTTTATTATTTAATCATTAGTAAGCCTTGGTCTTATTTTGGCAGAAGCGGGAATGACATTGCTTGGGCATCATCTTGATAATGCTAGATATCTTGAAAACGACCATTTTTATCTGAAAATGATACTTCTCTCTTGAGTTACTACTTTTACATCTACGATTAAACAGTCTGAAACTATATTTTAACAGCGTGAACGTTTAAATAGAAACACGCAGCACAATTAATAGGTTCCCCGAGCACACTTGTATAGTGGTGATCAATATTGAGAGCACAATCCCTGGAAAGAATTAATTGAAGTTAGAAATCATTAGATTACGTGAGAAACGACTAAACTAGAATAAAAAAAAAATTAAAGAAGATATTTGTGCACGTTCAACAGCTAATAGATCAGAGCGAGTAGTTGGATATGCCACATGTTACTCAAGGTTGGCTTTGCAGGGAATGTATTTAGATCTTCAGTAGTCGATATAATATATTATTCATATATTATATATTATAATAATATATCATGAATAATATAATATAATGTATTATTTTGTCCCCCTTGCATCCCTGGCCATGGAGCCTTTCGAGGAGGAATAAGCGTATTGTAATTCCATTTTGACTTGTATTTTGTATTGTATTGTATTGACTAAACTTCTTATTCTTCTTTTTCTTCTTTAATAAGGCAGACGAAAATCTTACTCATAAAATCTATTTTCTATTCCGGCCATTCTTTCAAAGTATGCCATTGCAGACGATCCTTCAAGAGGAGCATATTTGATTTTGTACTGGGTGACAAGGTCATCTAGCGATTTGACTGGAGTTTCTAACCGAGAAACAGTCAAAAATGCAGCCAAATTTGCAGTATAAGATGATACTATGATAAAAGCGAAGAGCCACCATGTGGCCGAAACAAGGCGTCCGCTTAGGTGCTTAGGAGCTTCACCACCGCCCTGTGGAAGAGACAATATATATAAAACTAGAGGATTCAGATTTAAGTTAGCTTTACCTATAGAGTATAAATACTAAGTATCTGGAGCAAAAAAAAATGTAAATATATGAGTTAATGTTTACTCCATAAAATAGTCACCTCTTCTCCCCTCTCTTGTGTATTCATGATGATGCTAAGCAAAACAATCTGCACCACAGAGTCCTATAAACCCACTGAAACCGCACTAACTGTCCCGAAATAATATGATTTAAGGTTTATTCAAATTGGTGGAAACGAAAAAAAGACATCAGGAATCTAGGTAAGATTGAACGATGGCTGGTGCAGAGTTTTGGAATTGTGACTAGACAATATCACCCTCAAATTCGTGCCGTGTGGCAGAACGTATTGTCTTAGATATTTGTCATTGATTGCAATTCCATGATCTTCCCACTTTGTCCAGTCTTTCCATCTACTATCACAAGTAATCTCTCAGCTGGTGACCATAATTCAAATGTTTTGAATTTTAGTTACATTTCATTTGACGTTTAATGTTGTAGATCTAGTGCTCTAGCGCGCATACTATCATCGACTTCTTTCCTGTCCTTTCTTAAATGTTTTCTTTTTAAAATAAATTAAAATTACGTTCTGGACACGATTTGTTCATTCTAGGCCTCTTGGGTATCACCAATGTCAGAACTGGTCAGTAAAACGTGAAAATCTGACTGTATAACTTTGCTGAATATTTCCATTTCGAGCAAGATAAACAGACAGCAACAGCAAGGATGCAGCTACTATAGCTTTTCTTGGCAAAATCAGCCATCTATCACTTCCAACCATCCCCGCCCTTTCCCTAACCTAGAAAGATAGCTCCATATGCGTATTGCATGGAATCTATAAAATATTAGTAAAGCACGGAACGTATACTTTAATGGCAAAAACATAATTAAATATTAATAGTTTAATATTCTTAACACGAATTTAAAGCGAAAAACATTAACTAAAGCCAAGGACAGGAGAGTCGTTGGGGGAGGGGGTAACTGTCCCCAATAATTTATAAAAAAAATTATTATATAGCCTGTGCCCCTTGACTCTCCCGATGTAGACCCCTTTTGCCCCCTTTTCCGAACAAAAAGCCTGGAGTTTCCTCCCTGGCCGTGGCATTTGTGACAGAATTTTGTAAAAATTCTCGGCTTAATTTATGTGCTTTTGACAACTCGTACAGAACAAAGAAACACAAAAACACACTCATGTATAGAAACATATATAAACATAATAATATACAGAAACTTGCAGGACACTGTGCATTTCCTAAGAATCCTTCTAAAAAAAAATGAACAATTGAATCCATATTGCATTTCACCTCGTTTCTGAATCAAATGATTTATGCCGTCCTGGTGAAATTAATTTTTCAGTTAGTATAGTCTGTTCTTGAAGATGAAATCTGTTGAAAGTTTTTTTTATTATGAAAGTTTTGTTCCTTTCAAAAAAGAGCCTGCGGCAGTAAGCTGTATTATCAAACAGTTCGTGGTAACAAACTGTAAGTAAGGAATAACCCGGCTAAATAGTAATTGAAACTCTAAAACACAGAATTTTAATACCAATAGATACATCAAAAGACTCAGATTTTTATGGGAATGTCAAATATATAAGTTTCGTCAAATTTAATCTACCCATCAAAAGATATGAGCCAGATAAAAAAAGCCTTATTTTCGAAAAAAAGAGGAAAATATCCCTAAAAGTAATAGAATTTTAATAAAAATTATATCATAATATTCAGCGTATCAGAGAACTCTACCGAAGAGGTTTCAAGCTTTTATATGCAAAAATGTGGAATTTTGTGTTTTTTTGCCCGAAGAAAGATCACAGATGTCCGTTTATTTTTTTTTCCATGGGTGAACGTGTCGATCCCGTGGTCCTCGAATATCACAAGAGGGCTCATTTGAAAGGAAATTAAAAGTTATAACGCCCTTATTAAGTGACAAAAAATGGAAGGCAACTAGGCCTCCTCCCACGCTCAGTTTCCCCAAATTCAACTGATAAAAATTTTGAGATAGCCATTTTGTTCAGCGTAGCCAAAAAATCTAATGACTATGTTTTTCGGGGATAGCTTAACCCCCAAATTCCCGGTAGAAGGGCTGCAAGTTAAGAATTTTGCCTACTGTCTACATATAGTATTGGTTACTGAGAAATATACAGACGTTTTCAGGGGATTTTCTTGGTGGGGGCTGGGGTGAGGGGATTACATAAAACAATCTTTCCTTGGACAAAGTTTTCGTGGGGGAAGGGAATTTTCTATAAAGAGGACACCGAATTTCCCAACATTATTTAAAAAACGATCAGAAATTAAATTAAAAAAAAACAAGTTTTTCAACTGAAAGTAAGGAGCAACATTAAAACTTAAGACGAACAGAAATTATTCAGTATATGAGGGGGTTTGCCCCCTAGTCAATACCTTGCTCTTTATACTAAAGTTTTTTTAGTACTTTCAAAGGAAGTATTTTTTTTTAATCAAACTGCCTTTGTGATTCAGGGGTCATTCTCAAAGAATTGTAACAAAATTCGAACTTTAGCGTAAGGAGTGAGGTATTGACTAGGAGGTGAACCCCCTCATATATGTAATAATTTCTGTTCTTTTTAAATTTTAATGGTGCTCCTTACTCCCAGTAGAAAAAACTTGATTTTTATTTAATACTTATCTAGGAAGAGTTTGTTCTTTTTAATTTATTTGGCTAAGATTCGATAGACAAAGATTTTGTCGGAAATTGTCGATGTTAAATAAATTTGGACCTGCGGGAAATTAGAGATGCATCTTAATCCCTTTCGAGCTAAAGTAAAAGAACTTGCCTTTTTTTCCCAAGGTGAATTGAATGTTATTTTTTTAATATTTTGATATACCATATCACAGCCTATAAACTTCGTTTTAGATTACAATAAAATTTCCTCGAAATAGTATTTGGCAAATAACAAAATACAGTTACTACTACTAACAACTCACTGCAGCACCAAACTAACCGGGTTTAACACAGCTAGGAATGTTTTTCCTCCATCCCAATCTATTTAGAGCCACCCTCTACCCCCCCCCACCCCCCAAATAAATTCCAATTTCCTTCAATTACTTCTTTGTGATCCCCTCCCACTCCACTTGGGGACGATATGCTTTTAGTTTGATCCTAGATGGTTTGCTGATAAGGATATCTTTTGCAGCATTTCGTTCTTTATCTGCAGAGCGTGTCCGAGTCAGCCTATCCTTTTTCTCATTATAGCCCTAAAAAGCAGGAGAGAAATACATTTTCATATAGTTTACGATTTTAAGTACAATTAGTCAGACGGGTACCCCAACAATCCGTTCCGAAAAACATTCAACCAATCCTCTTCCGTCTTTCGGAGCGCCCAAAGAAGTTTCAGAACTATACTTGGTACTTATCTGTTAGCCAGTGCACACTCAAGAATTTACGTCTATGAAAACAAACAAAAACCGGTTTATTGCTGATTTGTCCGGGGAAAATTAGCTTCGACTTCCTGTAAATTTCAGAGGGGGGTCATTCGATCGGAAACCGGAAATTCTAGTGCCCTTTTCAAAAGTCAAAATGGTCGGAGGGCAACCGCCCCCTACGCCCTTTCCCCCAAAAGTATCTGATAAATTTTTGTGATAACCATTTTATTAAAAATAATTAGTCAAATAAAATAAAAACTCCAATGTCGACACAAACCCTCAGGGCCCAAGGGCAGGTTTTGAAATTTATGCCCTGGAGGCATGCATGGTTCTTATGCAAGGGATGCTCATATAAACTTCACAAAGGGCTCATTTGATTGCTTTTTAGATTTTTAAGAGTAAAAAATGATCAGAGAGCAGCTAGCCCCCCCACGCCCTTTTTTCCACAAATGCATCAGATAAAAATTTTGAAATAGCTATTTTGTTAAAAATAGTTCGAAGGTAAGATAAAAGGTTAAAAGGTTAAACATCATATAACAAAAACTCCGGGTCGACACAACCCCTAAGAGCCCATGGGCAAGAGTTTTAAGCTATGCCCTGGGGGTGCATAAGGTTTTTATGTAAGAGGTGGTCATATACTTTTTGAAGGTGGCTCATTTTATTGCAAATTGAAAGTTCTAGTTACCCTTTTATGATTCAAAAGTGAACAGAGGTCATCTACCCCTCCCCCACACACACACATTGCCTATTTCCCCCAAATTCCTCCAATCAAAATTTTTGGATAGCGAGTTTGTTTGAAATAGTCCAACAATCAGATAACAAGAACTTCGTTGCCCATACCCCCCAGTGCCCCAGGAAAGGTTGTAACTTTTGCCAAGGGTGCATATAAGGTTCTTATGGACAAGTGGGTCGTATAAAATTACGAGGGGACTCAAATGATTAGAAAATGAAAGTTCTAAATCCCCTTCTAAGAGTCAAAAGTGATCTGATGGCGACTAGTCCCTCCCCCAGCCTTGAATTCCCCAATTGCGTCTAATCGAATTTTTTATTTAGCCATTTTTTACAAAATAGACTAAAGATATTATAACAGAAACTCCAGGGATAAAACAGCCCCCCCCCCCAGAATCTGGTCGCAGGTCTTGTAAAATGTGCGCTGGGGGCATATAAGGTTTTTATGGAAGGGATAGTCGTATAAACTTTGGCGAGGGCTCATTCGATTTTAAATCAGAATTTTTAGTGCCATTTTAGAGTCAAAAATGATCAGAGAGAAGCTAGCCCCCACCCCAAGGACCTTTCCCCCAAATACATGCAATTAAAATTTCAAGATAGATATTTTTTCAAAATAGTTGAAAGATCATATACCAAAAATATTGGTATATGATCTCCCGGGGGAAGTGTTGTGAGCTATGTCCCGGGGGTATATAATTTTTCATTTAAAAGGTAGTTTGTATAAACTTCAGAGATGACTCATTTTATTGGAAATTAAAAATTCTAGTTACCGTTTTAAGAGTCATTAAAATTTATTGGAGGGTATCAAACCCCATCCCCCTTACTTTTTCCCCAAATGCATTCGATAAAATTTTCGATGTAGCTATTTTATTCAAAATAGTCCAAGATTCAAATTACTATAGCTTAGGGTTGGGAAATACTCCATAGCACCCGGGACAAGAATTGTAAATTATGTAAGTCGTTAGTTTTTAAGAATCGAATTCGACCAAAAAGTAACAGGCCTTGTGCCTTTTGTCTCCAAATGCAGCTTATCAAAATTTTGAAATAGTTTTTTTGTTCAAAATAGTCCCAAAGTCAAATTATTATAACTTATGGGTTGAAAAATCCTTCCTAGCCCCCCGGCAAGGATTGTAACTTATGTAAGTTGCAAATTGTTAAAATATAAGGTTTTTGTGAAAGGGGTGGTCGTATTAACTTTGGAGGGGGCACATTTGATCGGAAATTAAAACTTCTAGCTCTTTTTTAAGAGTCAAAAGTGATCAATAGGCAGCTAGCCCACGCCCAACTTTCCCAATGGGCATCATATTAAAAATTTGAAACAGTCATTATGTTCAAAATAGTTCAAAGTCCTAATAAATATGCTTCCCGGGTTGACCCCCCCCCCCCCACCTAAACCCGGTAAAAGGGCTCTGTGTAACGGAACTGTGATTCAGGGGTCATTCTTAAAGACTTGGGATAAAATTTAAGCTTTAGTGTAAAAAGCGAGGTATTGACGAGGGGGTGAACCCTCTAAAATACATAACAAAAATATACGAACATAGAAGCTCGTTACTTAAGCTAATTCATAAGTTACGTATATTTATCACCAATAAAAACGTTCATAAAAAAATTAAAAAGTTCTAGTTGGCTTTTAAAGGAATCGAAAAATTGGAGGGCAAATAGGCCTCCTACCCCACCCCTTTTCTCTCGAAATCGTCCAATCAAAACTACGAGAAAGCCCTTTAGCCACAAAAAATTAATATGCAAATTCCCGTTTTTATCATTTATGTGCGAAGAGCCAAAATCAAAACATGTATTAATTCAAAAACGTTCAGAAATTAGAAAAAACAAGTATATTCAACTGAAAGTAAGGAGTGACATTAAAACTTAAAACAAAAAGAAATTACTCCGTATATGAAAGGGGCTAATCCCTCCTGAACATCCCGCTCTTTACGCTCAAGTTTTTTAACTGTTTTTAAAAGTAGAGTTGTGAGAAAGGGTCAAACTTTAGCGTAAAGAGTGGGGCGTTTAGGAGGGACTAGTCCCTTTCATATACAGAGTAATTTCAGTTCGTTTTAAGCTTTAATGTCGCTCTTTACTTTCAGTTGAAAAAACTTTTTTTTTATTTAATTAAACTTAAGATCAGAAGAAATAGAAAAATACAATAACTCATACTCAAAACGACCATTAACTACTATTGAAGAATAAATGAAACCCAAAATGAACATAACTTCTGATCTTAAGTTTAATATGACCTTTACGTTTCTTTAAAAAAAAACTTCTTTTTCAGAAAGTTTTTAATTAATTTTAATAAATAATTAGTTGCCATTTTCGTTAGGTTACATTTTGCATTCAGCCCCGCATAGGTTAACCCCCAACCCCTCCCCCTATTATAAAAATATACAGCCTAAAAATATATACAGCCTAAAAATATACTTCCAAAAAAAATTTCACCCGTTAGATTAAATAACAAAAACGCAAAAATTATTGTTTATTTTAGGTAAAGCTGTTAATACACAAATCGGTTCAGTTGGACAAATTGTAATGGCTTTTACTTGTTTTATTTTGATAATCTGTTGTGGCTTCTTTAAAACAGCAAAGTATTTACATAGGAAGAAAATTATTTTTGCGTGTTTTTTTTCCATTCCTCGACTCGACTGTAACGTTTTATAACACTGAAGTTGCTTGTTTCGTATTTATTTTTACAGCATTACTTCGTTTTAAAGCAGAAATTACTCAATACAGCACAGAGAAAAACAACCAGAGATCCAACAATGCAAAAGAACACAGGCAATCTAGATGTAAATATGATTTCACAATACAAATGTTAACCAATACATGGACACATACACTGTGTTACCAAACATACCTGAGGCGTTAGAGAAGTCATGCAAAACCAGAGTGATTCTTTTATATTAAATTTTCTTTTTTCTTCATCATCAACATATCTTTCAGGATCATTTGTGTAAGAATATGGGCTAAAGCGGTCGAACAGCCAAAGAATACTCCTGGAAACAAATTTTGAATGCAATTGAGCCAAAAATGGCGATATTTCATCGTGAAAATATTATAACTTGCGGACAAAGAAATATATAGTTACCATCTCATATAATATGCTTTAAAAAGCCTTTTTATCCAAGTGAAAGCAGAAAATGACAATTAAATTTTAACAAGGATCATTTATTCTAAATAAGTAAAGGTACTTGTATGATAAACCCCCTACCGCTCAAGTTGTTCATTCATTGATCCATTATAGAACTGTTTGTTCTTTTTTTCTTTACTTTCTTTTAGCTTAGCGTGAGACAAGAGAAAGAGAACTGACAGAATAGATGGAAATAAATAATTTGGGCTATATATTCACATTAGGGGAGGGGGGGTAAAGTATTTGGAGAGTTTAAAGCAAGAAAACAATTCTTACTACATAATATACAGAATAATTGTACCTAACACACTAGGCATTCAAACCCACCATACATTACCCCCCACCCACCCCCCACCTAATGTACAAATGTATAGTAAAATTTTGTTTCTGAAGTATCATATTTTCATTTTCCTTTGGCATATTTCATTAGGATTGAGCGTCAGAGACAAATATTAGAAGAATATTATGTAGGAGGTATATCATACAAGTACTTAAATATATATATTTATATATATATATATATATATATATATATATATATATATATATATATATATATATATATATATATATATATATATATATATATATAATGATGGCAATTGTTTTATCTTAAAGAGCCAAATAACTGTTTTACGGCTTTAAAATATTCAATTAACACCCTCAACTGGGTGTTAGTTATTATCCAAGTAAATATTTGGATTACTTAATTTGTAACCATCTATTTTAGTTGAAAATATCTATTCAAAATCGTATATAAAACAAAATATCAAACATTTAGTTTAAAAAATAATTTGTCATAATTATTTTCAGCCTAACCTTTTTTTTCGTTTAAGTTTTATATTGTTAAGCATGAAACATTTATGAGTACACTTGTGCTAGAGAAGTTGCTGTTACAAAATTGAGAATGAAAAGTTTAGCGTTAAACAACAGCGGTTGACAAAGGACCCCTCCCCACCTCAGACGCAAAATAATTTATGTTAGTCTTAATTATAAGTTTATTGTCACTCTTTATTTTCATTTAAAAAAACCTATTTGCATTAATTTTTGTTCGTTTTTAATATAATATCCAGGAATGCCCTAAGTGTAAGAAGAGCCACCGCTCCCTCTAATCCGACCGTTTAAATTGAAGTTTAGCTTTTGGAGACACAATACTCCAAAGTTAGTGCCTCATTTAGAGTATTTGATTATGGAACAAAAGCCGAAAAAATTTAAAAAACTCGCTTATACAAGCTTGTTTCAAATTAAATAAAACAAAAACAAGTTTTTTTTTCCTACTTTAAGTAAGGAGCGACATTGAAACTTAAAATGAACAGAAATTATTCCGTATACGTAAGGGGCTGTCCCCTCCTCAACACCTCACTGTTTACGCTAAACTTTTTTAGTGTTCAAAAAAATAGAGCTATGAGAAAGAGTCAAACTTTAGCCTAAAGAGCGAGGCGTTGAAAAGGGGACAGCCCCTTCCAAATATGGAATAATTCCTGTTCGTTTTAAGTTTTAATTGCGCTCTTTACTTTAGTAGAAAAATACTTATTTTTTTTAAATTTCTGATCGTTTTTTAAATATTACCAGGAAATTTGACCCCACCTCCATGGAGAAACCCCCCTCACTATGGAAATCTCCTCTAGGCAATTCAATCCTGTTGATAATTTACCCAGGACAATTACTCTTTACCACTCTGCGCGTAAAATTGAGATGGAAAAGAGAAAGCAAGATATATAAAAACAATTATGTATAAAAGTTCCCCTGGTATATAATATAAATCTGACAAGTTCACTCCCTGGAAACTTCCATCTCCATAGAAAATCCCCCCGTGGAACAGAAAATTTGTCCTTCCCCCACCCGAAAATGTATGAATGCATCCCAGTAACAAATACTATGCGTAAAGAATCGGCAATTGTTATAACTTAAAGATATTTCTCCTGGGGCTGCGGGGAGGGGGTCATGTTGTGTCCGACGGCATGGTTATTCGGACTTTCAAATATGATGAAAAAAATAGTTATCTCAGAATTTTGATCGGACGATTTTTGGGGGGAAAAGTGGCAGGGGAGTTGGCCTAGTTGTCTGTCAATTGTTTTGGTTACTTATAAAAGGCACTAAAATTTAATTTCCATTCTAATGAACCCTCTTCTAATATTATAGGACCTGTGAGTTGATAAGATCACCCCTGGGTAAAACAAAAAAAAAATGAAAAAAACAGATAGGAGCTTGAAACCTATACAGTTGAATTCTCGGATATTGCTGAATCTTATGGTGCGATTTTCATCAAGTTCACTTGACTTTTAGGGGTGTTTCTCCCTTTTTTCGAAAATCAGGAAAACTTTCTCAAGCTTTTAACCCTTGATAGGTAAGACTAAACTTAATGAAATTTATATATTTGAAATCAGCATACAAAAGCCAATCCCCCCGAGGGAATCGGAAGCTGGGGCCCCCGATGAAATTGGATTCTAGGGCGCCCATGGAAGTGAATGCTAGGGGCTTGTGGAATTGCTCACTATGGGTCCGTTGTCTTGAAGGTCCCCCACTAGCGGGCCCCGAAGGTTTTTTCCTATCCTTCGCGGGTTATTAAGAAAAAACACTCTATTATGTAACAACCAAACCCTATTTCATAAAATCCAAAGAATTCCTTAAGTAAAGAAGCCCCTGAAAGTTTTTTCTTAAAAGATTCTCTATTATGTAACAACCACGGTAATCCTGCAGCAAGCTAGCCCTGGCCCTCATAGATTTTTTAAGAAACCGACGCTTGCGTCTCCTAGAAAGCATTCCCTATGACATAACAGACACCTGCTTTTTTGGAAAATTAGTAACATCTATGTCTTGAGGGGTCGCCGTTCAACTTAAATCATTAAATGAAGATAGGAATAGCGGCTTTGGGCCATTCTAAAACCACCGAGGCATCACTACTTATATCAGACCCACTGCTAAATATAGATCCCCGCTATATGCTGAATGCGCTATATGTGTACTCAAATAAAAGTACTTGAGCAAGAGCTTCATCCGGTGCTGCACTGGAACTATTTGGAACGATCTTCCTTGGGATGTTGTTCCTGCTAATCTTTCTGTTCACTCCTTGAAAAGAAGCTTCAACTGACAATTAAAATCTATCAGAGCGAGGTAATTGAATAGCGGCATATCAGATATCTTTAAGCGGCCGACGCCGTGAATATAGGAATTATAATAAAAAAAATAAATTGTTTCAATTTCAGAATAAAAAAGTATGAACAAAGTAAAAGGGGGAGCAACAAGAGGGAAACTCCAATTTCTGAATTATTGGCTCTATTTAGAAACAATTCCCTATTGTTTCTACTTTGTGTTTGTTTGGCTCTATTTTAGAAGTTCACAGCACAATCTTTTTTCTTTATACATGAATGATTTACTAGGAATCTCGATTACTATTTTTTTAATCTCAATTCAACTTTGTGGCTACTTGGTTATTATTCTGGAAATTCTCAGTTACGATTTCTATATTATGGCCTCATTTTTGTAACTCTCGAAATAAAATTGCTTGATATGTGGTTATTTTTTTACTGGTATTTTTGGCTTCTATTCTCTCTATCTCAGTTCCGTTTTTACATTCTCAGTGAAAGTTTTTAGAATCCTCGGTTATAATTCCTGGCTCCGTTTTTGTAATCCCTAATAAAATATTTCTTATACATAAAATTTCTCTTTTTACTGGGGATTTCGGCTACATTACTTGTAACCTCAGCCCCATCTCTTTTATTCTCGGAGGCACTGCTTGGAATTATCTGAAACAATTCCTACAATCTCGGTTCTAGTTTGTGCCCTCTTGCGCATAAGATTTCTGGCCTTGGTAGCATGTAGGCATTTCTGGGTTATTTTTTTCACAAAAAATTCTCGGCTCATAAAGGGCTATTCTTGGCTTCGAATAATAAAATATTAATTTCGTAATAAAACCCGGGTGATGTAAGCACCAATCTTGGTTAAATTTTGCTTCTCGACGGCCATTTGCATTCCCAGCTCTTCTTTGCCCCATTCTGACTAAAAGGAATAGCATGATGTATAGATGTCTCTCTGTGTTTAGCTAACTGACCTGAGTTTTTTCTACATCGAGCATCTTGTGATGAGGTGCTGAATATGAAGTTACTCGTATTAATTTTTCTCTGTTGAATCTACCGCGCTCCCTTATCTCTTTTTTTGAATTTTGTGAATGGAGTTACCTGACTGGGATTCTACAGCATTACACACAGTTGAATCACCTCTCAGATTTCAGTGTCCGTTCGCTCCTTTGAGTTGTTAGTGTTGATTTTTCTGTTATTGTAGAACTGTGCGTGGGTAATATGGTTTTGCTGGAATATTAGTAACCATGAATGAGAGTGGCAAGTGAGGGCGAGTGTGATTGAATGAAAGTGTTATTGATTACTATCGAGATTGATGAATAAATTTCAGAATAATCCAGATTCAACAGCTGCATAAATGTTTGTACAGGCAGAGCTGGGGATGACTCTGATTCATAACCGAACATGACTTTGATTTCAGCAAGGTATAAGATTTCGAACTTTTTACAAAAGCTTGTTTATAACGCTCAGTTTTTGAATGGGGCTATGCAAATAGCTTTGGAACCTCATTTTGAGTTGGCGCACATTATATTACTCCTGGAAGCAAGGTTTTGATACTTTTTGACTGTTATAATTAAAATAAAATGGCCAAAAAAAAAAACAAAAAAAACAACGTTGACATTCTCTACTAAGTGCAGTATATCTCGAACACTATGACCATAAAACTGCGCTGACTAGGTCTGTACGAAATCCATTTGAATAATGAAACCACAACTGGAAATTTACGAGCTTACTTTAGATTTGCCTTTAAAAACTTTTGCCCTCTTATGTTCAGAATGCAGAAAAAGGGGACTGGTATGTTGGCCGATGAAACAGCTATAAAGAAATGCGATGAGCCACCCCAAATGTTATAATCTGATTTACATTAAACATTTAGGTGTATATAGCGTTCTATGCTAATATCAATATCTGAAACTAAAGATTGGTATCAAAGGTAGTAAAAGCTTTTTTTTGCGATAACAAAGATATAGCTAACTTTCTAGTAGACAAATTGTATTATGTAATATTTTTATTACTTTAGCCAGTCCAAACCTTAAAAGAAGAGGAGTGTTTACCAATGTGTTAGCCCCAGATAGCTAAATAGAGCAACAAGCTATATTGGCAGTGGTAGTTGTAAATACACAAACAATACTGATGGATATTACCCCTAGTACTCTTGTGTTTGTCTCGTATTTCATAATTTTAGCTTGCGAAGATACACTATGAAAATATTCCTATAATATCGTAAATAATCACAAATGTAAAAAGCTTTAAGTCTGTCTCACTAACTAGTACTGAAATTGTATTGACAATACCTTCCTCGTATTGTTATACTTCACATCTTAAATAGTGCATTTCTTGGCTGAGGAAACAGTTTAATAGAAGGAGAAAATAGTGTGCAATATGCTAATTTTATGGACTTACGAGGTCAGAAAATATGCTCCAAGAATACAACCCCAGACTTCATTTTCTAAGACAGTTAAAAATTTGAATAATGAAGTTGGAATAATTGGTTTCTTCATGAGAATCGTGATTCCTACAAGATCATAGTAGGGTATTGTAAAATCGATGACCGTTTCTCTTTCTGCTGTTACAGATAATGCTCCAAGTGCAATGTCAGCTTTCTGGAAGTATATTTTTCAGTTACTTTAATTTATCACTAACATTAAAAGCCTATTTTAATGTCATTGGCAGTAAAGTCTCTGACAGCTTCATGGAAAAAAGAAAATAGAGCAGAGCACTAAACGATGTTTTCGGCAATGTCTTTGTTTTAGCCTATGATTTTTTTTATCCCACCCTTTCTGTTTTTGTTTTTGACATTAATCGCATAAAGTTCATTTTATTTCTTGTACTTTGACCGTTTCGCTTTTTCATTTGCGTTAAATTTTTCTTGACCATTTTTATTTTCTACTTTTGTTCTGCTGTTTTAGTTGTTTCTTTGTTTTGGCTTTTCTTTTTGGACTTGTGAAGCGAATTCGGCTCTATCAAGAGCTTGTGATAGCCATTTTGAAAATAAATACTATCTTATAAAACGATATCATGGTTACAATTATTTTTTTTTTATTCGACATAGTCCAAACATTTCTAAGATTAAAATTTATTTTTGTGGAAGAGACTATTGTAAACTTTTGCAAAGTGAAGTATGTGTTCACTTTTGTTTCAGACTTATTCTTTTAATCAATTCAATCCTTTTTGCTTGTAGAAACTTCATCGTTCTCAAAAATCATGTTAACTTCGAGAATTAGAGACATCCATTACATTAGTGCTATTATTGGCAAAAACAATAAATCTCAAGGTACGTTTTTACATTTCTTGTGGCACAAAAATTGAATGAGAAAAAAACATGACTTAATGGCATAGATCGCAAGGAAAACTTTGCGCACTAAAAATTTCTTATCGATAAGAATTTCTTCTTCCTTCTTCTCGTCTTTTGTTTAAAAATTTCTTCTTTAACATTTGTAAATTTATAATAGGAGGTAATATCTCTGTGAAATACTTGTAAACTACTATATGCAGTTTTAAAATTCAACTTATTTCGGAGGTCATCTAGTGAGGTTGTGGGGAAGAAGAGAATTACCCGATGCTTCTCTAATTTCAAGGAATATATCTATATTAAATATTAATATAAAACGTTTTGATAATATGATAAAAACGAATAATCGGTATATTAACACACTTCTTTGTAAAATGAAAGAAGAAACTTCCAATGCATTTGATCGCGATCGTAAAGTCAATGTATGACAAGACTTGCCATGTGAAATTTGTGAAACGGCAGATGAGCTCAGGAAGCCTTGAATAACACCGGGAATTCCTGAAGCATTAAATTTAAGAAATCACTTGTATATGGACTACTTAAACAGTAAATGTGTCAAGAAACTGGGATAATTCAAAATGATACGCAACATAGCAAACTTGATGAGAAGAACAGTTTATAAAACACCAAAGCAAATAGATGCCAACGTAGCGAATCAATTGACTTTAGATAAGGATAATACTAATAGAATTTTGGAAGGTTGTTAATGACAAATTGGAAAAGAAGAGAAAAGCTCCACTCAGTTAGCTGATAATTTAAGCAGAAATTATTAATGATAAAATGATTATTACAAATAATTCTGTGATTTTTCTTTTCAAGTGTAGTTCAAAATATACAGGTGGAAGGGTAGAAAATTTAAGTAGGGGTTTTTCAGGAAGATGAAATTTTGAATGACAGAGGAATTGGAAGTGAAATCAAGTTTCCGGCGTGAACTAGAGGTGAAGTTTAAGAGGTTGGGAAAACGATCAAGTCTAAATAAGAAGTGACAGATGGCATTAATCTGAAGTCTTTCAAAATAGCGATATTTTATTTACTACTGTTTTTCGTCAACAAATACAATAAGTCCTCTCGAACCGTTGTATTCCCTGGCACACTTAAAAGATAGATGTTGTGAATTATAGATCCACAACAAACCTTCCCCATGTCTCAGAAAATGTTTGTGCATAAAAGGATTCATAATAACTTTGTAAAAATGTGGATGTTGAGATCCAGCTTGAATTTAAAGAAGGCCACTCAATGCCCAGCGCCGTACATTGTCTTTTTGATACTATAAATGAATATTTCCAATTTGGTGAAATTCTTTTGATTTTAGAAAGATCTTTGACAGAGTGGATTTTAAAATTTAACTCAAACGTAACGATCCTTTAAATTTCATAGTATCTATCTAAAGTGTTTTGATAGTTTTCTGCGTAGTGGATCCCTTCAAATTGAACTAAACGACATTTTTTCTCTCCTTTTCAAGTAAAGTGCAGACTACCTCAGGGCTCTATTTTGACATCTCACACTCTGTCTCTCTCTCTCTCTGTCTGTCTCTCTCTCTCTCTTCCTTGCTTTTGAACACTACTTAGGAATCCAGTGAGGATTTAAGACTCTATTCAAATGATTTTTGACCTATGTTTTTCTTGAGAACAACAAATAAGTCGACAATTTATCAAATTCTGCCTAAACAGGTTTAATTGATTTAAAGTGTGATGTAACTAGATTACTCTCTCTCTCTCCCCCTCTCTCTGTCTTAAATGATTTTTCGATCTATACTTTTCTTGAGAACAACAAATAAGTTGTTCTCGCTCCCTTTCTCTCTCTGTCTGTCTGTCTGTCTCTCTCTCTCTCTCTCTCTCTCTGTATGTCTGTCTGTCTCTATCTCTGTCTGTCTGTCTGTCTCTCTCTCTCTCGCTCTTTCTCTGATGTCACTAGTGACATCAAAGTGTGATGTCACTAGATTACTCTCTCTCAATTTATCATTCAAATGATTTTTCGACCTATATTTTTCTTGAGAACAGCAAATAAGTCGACAATTTATCAAATCCAGCCCAAACAGCTCTCTCTATCTCTCTCTCTCTTCAGTTGATTTAAAGTATGATGTCACTCGATTGCTCTCTCTCTCTCTCTCTGTCTCTCTCTGTCTGTCTGTCTCTCTCTCTCTCTCTCTCTCTTTCTCTCTCTCAAATGATTTTTCGACCTATATTTTTCTTGAGAACAACAAATAAGTTTTTATCTCTTTCTGTCACTCACTCTCTCTCTCTCTTTAGTTGATTTAAAGTATGATGTCACTCTCTCTCTCTCTCTCTCTCTCTCTCTCTCTCTCTCTCTCTCTCTCTCTCTCTCTCTCTCTCTCTCTTCCTTGCTTTTGAACACTACTTAGGAATCCAGTGAGAATTTAAGACTCTATTCAATGATTTTTGACCTATGTTTTTCTTGAGAACAACAAATAAGTCGACAATTTATCAAATCCTGCCCAAACAGGTTTAATTGATTTAAAGTGTGATGTAACTAGATTACTCTCTCTCTCTCCCCTCTCTCTGTCTCAAATGATTTTTCGACCTATACTTTTCTTGAGAACAACAAATAAGTTGTTCTCGCTCCCTTTCTCTCTCTGTCTGTCTGTCTCTATCTCTCTCTCGCTCTTTCTCTGATGTCACTAGTGACATGACATCAAAGTGTGATGTCACTAGATTACTCTCTCTCAATTTATCATTCAAATGATTTTTCGACCTATATTTTTCTTGAGAACAGCAAATAAGTCGACAATTTATCAAATCAAGCCCAAACAGCTCTCTCGCTCTCTCTCTCTCTTCAGTTGATTTAAAGTATGATGCCACTCGATTGCTCTCTCTCTCTCTTTGTCTCTCTCTCTCTCTCTCTCTCTCTCTCTCTCTCTCTCTCTCTCTCTCTCTCTCTCCCTCTTTCTTTCTCTCTCTCTCTTTCTCTCTCTCTCAAATGATTTTTCGACCTATATTTTTCTTGAGAACAACAAATAAGTTGTTATCTCTCTCTGTCTCTCTCTCTCTCTCTCTCTCTCTCTCTCTCTCTCTCTCTCTCTCTCTCTCTCTCTCTCTCTCTCTTTAGTTGATTTAAAGTATGATGTCACTCTCTCTCTCTCTCTCTCTCTCTCTCTCTTTCTTGCTTTTGAACACTACTTAGAAATTCAGTGAGGATTTAAGACTCTATTCAAAGGACTTTTCGACCTATATTTTTCTTGAGAACAACAAATAAGTCGACAATTTATCAAATCCTGCCCAAACATGTTTAATTGATTTAAAATGTGATGGAGAAAGAGAGAGAGAGAGAGAGCGAAAGCGAGAGGGGTAGAGAGAGAGAGAGAGAGAGAGAGAGAGATTAAATTGATTAAGTGTGATGTCACTAGATGAAAGAGAGAAACTAGAGAGAGAGAGAGGTTTAGTTGATTTAAAGTATGATGTCACTAGATTACTCTCTCTCTCTCTCTCTCTCTCTCTCTCTCTCTCTCTCTTTCTCTCGCTCTCAAATGATTTTTCGACTTATATTTTTCTTGAGAACAACAAATAAGTTGTTCTCTCTCTCTCTCTCTCTTTCCCCCTCTCTCTATCTCTCTCATTCTAGTAAGATCAGAGGATTCTCCTTGTGTGCAATTGGTTATCATGTAGAATGTATTAGCCGAATCATTAGAAAGACTTGTTGGTCCTAATGTCCAAGGCAGAAATCCATTGACGGGGAATCCATTTCGAAGTGTATTGGAGCCAAAAATCGTTGTTAATATAAAGGTTCCCTGAGAAAAACCCCTTGAAAGAAAATGAAATTTCCTAAAGAAAAAACCTTGAAAGAAAAAAAAACGCCTTGAGAGAAAATGAAATCTCTTAAACTGTTTTTAACATCCCGCGCGAGTGCCCTCCACAGTTAAAATTAGGGGTTCCCCATGGTGCCTGAAGAAACAAGTTATGTGTGAATACATCATCCTAAACACTCGTAAACATTCCCCTATTACATAACAACCAGCGACATCTTGAAGGGTTTGAAAAACGTCTTAAAAAATTCTTAATAAAATTCCCCAGCTTCACTAGTGGACTCTAACACATCCTATTACGCAACAATGAAAAAAAACTATGATCTAACTTCCAAACCCTATTACATAAAAACCAAAGTAAACATTCCCTGTTATATAATTAACACCTGCACCTCTTTGAAAACGTTCCCTATTACGTAACATGCACCTGCTTCTCTGAGAAAACATTCCTTATGACTTAACATCCAAAGAAATCTTGAGGTGAAAAAGCACCGAAGGTATTTTTAAAAAGAAACTATTACGTAACAGACAGTGTATGTCTTAGAGAACATTCCCGATGATGTAACAAGCAGACCCTATTACGTAGTTATACTATGCACTTGCGCTATAGTATTTCCCAGGTGTGCGTAATTAAGTCCTGAGGAAAAAGTAGCTCCAATAGTTAACCCCCTATCTGTGTTGTTAAAAGAAGAGAGACATCACTACTGACCCCAAGCTAGACCTTGGAATGACAGCCTCAGAGAAACCGCAGGAAGGGTTGACCAAAAAACACCTTGCTTCACATATATAGACGAGACCTGTCCAATATTCAAACGACGATACAACCTCAATGGGTCGATGTTTTGGCGGTTGTGCACATACGGGACAACTGGCGGTTCTTCGTGGATACTTTAGGTGTTTCTGCCGGCACAGGAGGATTTAAGGTCTAAAGTAAGGACTAAAATAAATTTTACCTGAATTTCTACATCTGCAGGTAAATCACGATGACCTACGCCATCATTCCAAGAATAAGGCTTTCCCACTTTTCTACTAATTATTTAATCTAGAATTGCCCAAAACTTTTCTGTCTTTATTTTTTAGCTTAATCAACTTCAACCCGAATCTACGCATCAAAATAGACCTACGTAGAATCAAAATAAACCTACGTAGAATTATTGAAAACAGCTTATATTCCCCTTCGGAATCTGCAAATGAGTTAGCTGATGTAGTCCAGGCGCTTTATTATATTATTAAATATAAAAATATTTTTTAACTGAAAGTAAGGAACAGCGTTAAAACACAAAACGAATATTAATTATTGTTCTATATATGAAGTGGTTGCCACCCTTCTCAATACCTTGCTGTTCACGTTAAAGCTTTTAGCACTTTCAGAAAAGCTTCCTATGCTAATTAAACAGCCCTTGTGTCTCAGATGTCGTTCTTGTGTTTCATCGGAAACACAGTCAAACTTTAGCGTAAAGAGCAAGGTATTGATGAGGGGGATAATCCCTTCATATTCAGAATAATTTCTGTTCGATTTTAGTTATAATGTTGCTTCTTACTTTCAGTTGAAAAAAACCTGTTTTTGTATTTAGTTTCTGATCGTTGTCAAATAATGCCGGCAAATCTGTCTCACCCTCCATGAAAAATTCCTTTACCTAACAAGAAACACCTCCGTGGAAAGTTCCTCCTACGTAAGGTAAACCCCCTGTAAAATTCCTTCCAGGCAATTGCATCCTCGCTGACAATCCCTCCGCCCTCACCAAAAAGTTTCTTGCAGAAGATTATGCCCAAAAAGTTGTTCTTTGCAAATTGTTTTTTTTTTTTAAAAAGACTAAGTTCTAATCTTTTTTCGATCACTCCGGAAACCCCCCTTTTCCTGGAGATTATTTCCCAGAATCCAAACACGCAAAAGACTTCCCAGGGGAACTACACATGCAAAACTGAGTAGGCAAAGAGAAAGTACGATAATCAAAAAGAATTTCGTATGGTATTTCTGTCAAATCTACACTGTGTAAAATTTTTCCTATAAAGTTTACCTGGAAAGCTTTCTCTACACGGAAAATTATCCAAATGGAAACCCATCCCAATCACAAATCCTCTTCACTCTCTTGAAAAATTTGTATAACTTCCCAATAACAAATACTATATGAAAACAACGGGTAAATTTTACAACTGAAAAACCTATCCCCAGGGGAGGGGGAGTTCATGTTATCTCGAAAGACATAGTTTCAGAAATTCATGTAATTTAGGGTTTTGCGTACTTCTAATAATCGTCAAACTTTTAAAAATTGCTGCTATGACAACTTTTCTCTATGAATTACCTCAGAGACATGAATATTGTAGTACCGATAAAAATAATCACGACTGTTGGCTAGTCAATTTTTGTTAAAACCAATGGATTCCAATTTGTTCCTAGTTAAGGCCTCTAGATAATAATTCTTTTAGTTGTAACACAGTTTTCGGCAGTTCAATTTATAGTTGTTCCAGTTTTTCATAATCTATTAGGCAACATTGAGCGACCGTTAAGAATTTGTTATAGCAACATGTTGCAGAATAGGGGGGAGGGATACTATTAGATTCTAAAACTAAGTACTTCCGTTTTTAAGACGTCACCCTAGTCTATCTTGAAGAGCGTCTTTGGACAATTGAAAAAGAGAAGGATGGTAAATGGAAAGTAATTTTTTTTTCTTTTTTTTAGTTTAGCCACTATTGTTATAGATTGCTCGCAGACACTGGAACAAAAGGGTTTTATTAGAAACCTAGCCATCCAAAAAAAAGGACTATATTACTGAGAGTAAGTATATGGGCTAGAGAATTCGTTCCTAATACCCTAGAAAAAAACCTAAACCCTATCTAAAACTCCTAATACGTGGGAGACGTAGTGCACATTGCAGGAAACGATAGTACAGCGCAATACTGCGTCGCTACTAATTCGGGAGAGAAAATAAGCGAAGAAAGACTGTTTAAAAGCTGACTAACAATGTGTTGGAATTTTTAAGAGAATATTCCTATTTCCCCATTTTTTTACCCTTTCTCAAAAGGAAAAAAATTGTGGTCTTTTGATACAATACCTCTTTTTTTTAACAGTACCTAAAACCTTTGTTCTTTATTTTTCAAAGGTTTTTAACTACACTTTTTGACCTTCAATTTCGACGTGTTTGTCTCTACTTTTGTTTCTGATTTCGTTCTACTGTTTCTACTAAACAATTAGCTATTTACAATGTTTGGTACAAACCTTTTCCATAACTTCCTTTATCATTCCACTCCAAGACCCGTTTTCAGCAAGAGAGCCGTATAGACCGTCAGGAGACTCGTACACTTCATATTCAAAACCTAAGAAAATACAAAACAATGAGTTTTCCACAGAAAAAGCGAAAATTTAGATTTTCTCTACCTTTTCCACCAAGTTTCTAATTTTGCTGCTAAAATATAATTTAGTTGTTGAAATACGTAAAACACAAAAAAAAGTGTGTAAGATTTTAAAAGAGGGATGGTTTCCATTAGCCAATTATAATTTCAGCTGATTTTCTTTTGTCGATACAATTTTAGAAGTTTCTGTACAAATCCAACTGCATAATTCCAGCTCGTTTCTGAGACAGGACGAAGTTTTAAGAAAACGAGAAAATTGCAGTAAACAACTTTTGATTTCATTAGGAATTTCCAACATTCCTTCTGAAAATGTAGGGAAAAGCTAAATTAATTCATAGAAGAAGAAAAAGTATTAAGCTTGAGCTCAAAAGAAAAACATAAATTTTAAAAAATAATTTTTTTTCTTACAAGAAATTTCTTAGAAAGAAATTTCGGGAAAAAGTGCATATATTTTTTTTTTGGGGGGGGGGAGGGATAAAATATTGGCAAACACTGTGCACTAATGGGCTGTATCAGGGTGCCTTATTGTCTAAGTATTATGGAGTTCAGCCTTTTATCTTTGCATAATTTCAGTCTTCTAAGACTGAGACAACTGCCCCGTCTCCCCTCTCTTGGAATCCCTCCTAATAAATTTTGTCTCCAATAAAAAAAAAAAAGAAAAGAAAAAAGGGTTTACGATAAATTGGGTGTTGAAGCTGACTGTATTGTGTAGGTTCAAGAAGAATTATGATGGGTTAAAACTGCGTGGACGCCAATATTGGCTACAACATAATTTATTGTAGAGTTTGGAATTTTTTTTTTCGCTCATGAAATAGAAGTAATCTCCCTAGCAACACTTATTATAGAGCTCGGACTTTTTTTGTGCGTTTTGATCTGTCAGGGGACGTCGCTGTATCTTTTCACCCTATCCTCTTTAGTCAAGCCTCTTATTCAGTTGAATAAAAATTAAACAGCGTTAACTATATATAAAATACTGAAGTTGATTACATTGTCTAAATTTGAATAGAGTTGCGTGAGGTCTAATATTACCACAGAGCAGGGAAAACGAAATAAATCAATATTAATGTTGTCTGCTGCTCGATAATTCTGCTGTCAGAGAGAAATTGTACTAAGTGGACATTTGAATTTTATATCAAACGATAGAGTTGTCGAATAAGAATATTCTATGGAAAACTACTTTTTATTCGTTGTTTTTATTTAAATGTGAATTATCTTACCTCCTAAATGATATCCTGCAAAGTATTCCACCTCCTAAAAGATATTCAATAAAGGAAATTGATTTTCAGTGTTCAGAGGTCAGATATTGTCACAGAAAATTGAAAATTAAATGAAGTGACTGGGGTTATCATCACTGTTTCTTGTTGTTTTTTGTCTTTTTTTTTAATTTAATGGAAGATAATTTTTGTGCAAGAAGGTTATATGCAAACTATCTTACCAAGACGCTCCTGTAGTTCTTTTAGCAAATCAATGCAATATCCTTCAAAAGTAGCTGTTCCGTTCTTACTCTCTACTTTCACCACAAACGGAGCTTGCTAGAACACAATGTACAACATTAACAATAATTAAAAGGGCGATCAGAAAAGTGCATCTTGCGTACTTTTCCATAAGACATTATATGGAAACAGATGGCAGTAAAACAGTGGTTGTCAACTCAAAATTTTAACAATCATTTTTTTTACATGCTGACCAATGACCCGCATAGCGAAGGTTTCGATCTAATGATTCCCTGCGTTCGGTCAGGAGTGCTATGCGTGGTTGTGGAAGCATCATCTGACGCTGCCCGTGTTTTCTCCCAGATTTCTCCAGGTTCCCATTTGGAGCCTGGCTCTACCTGAGCTTAAAGATTCACACGGCTGACCTGGGTTCCAAATCAAATAATCTTTGACACCTCCAGGATTTGAGTCTCTGCCCTTACGGGCACAGGATGCGATTCCAGCGTGCAATGCATTCAGCTAGTGCGACTAGTAACCACACATCGTTTTAAGCATCATTACATTTAAATCATCCTAGAATACATTTGATAGAAAGTTTCACTAATGTAATTAGTTTATATGAATATTTCTTTTCTTTTTTTATGGACAGCTTTACTTACGTCATTAGTTTTTATGGATATTTCTTTCTTTCCAGAAAAGGACAGAATGGCCCTTTCTAACCAGGCGTAACTCAAAGTAAAATGTAAAAAAACGAATTTCTACCTATGAATAAAGATTAACATATTAGCTTCATAAAACAATGTATGTTGTTTTAATTACCCAATGTAATAGTTATAGAGTTTAGACTGAAATTCTGATTATTGTTAGTTATGTCGCAGGAACAACACTGATTTCGTTTCTATTTTTTTATGCCACCAATTTAACTTTATTGCAAGAAAATGATAGCCCTAAAATATCTGATTTTTTATGGAAAGTGTAGACCTCCAGCCGCATTAATAAATATGATATTACATTCTTGAAACTTGTGTGCAATTCGTGTCTTGGGCTGAAAAAAATGGTTTTCATTTGTCACCGAGCCATTCAGTAGTCAGTTATCTGAATTGAAGATTTAGAGTCAATGTCAAAGGGGGTCTTCTGAAGAGGTTTTTCAAGCTTTCATTTTGTTTAGCAGCATTTTTAAATAAGCGACAAGCTACTCCTTTTTTGGATCTCACAAAGTACAACAAATCCCCCCCCCCCTAAAATTTCTTTATATTTCCAAATAAAAAAAAAATACTATAAGTAAACAATGGACAATTTTCAGAACTTACAGGCCTCTCTCCACGGACTGTGGGGAGTCATTTTACTCCTAAAGACATATTTATTTGATCTTTAACTATACTGAAGAAAATGGTCATGTCAAAATTGTGATCAGATAACTTCGGGAAATAAATGAGCGTGGGATGGGGGGCCAGTTGCTTCCCAATCTTTTTGTAACTTAAATAGAGCAATAGAGCTTCTAGTTTCTGTTTGAATGCGCCCTCTCCGATCTTCTAGGACCATTACTTCAATACGATCATGGGAAAAAAACCGCATCCGTGATCTGTCTTCTGGCAAAAATAACAAAATTCCACACTTTTGTATATAGGAGCTTGAAACTTCTTCAAAAATGTTTTCAAGCACTCTGAATCTGATAATGTGGTTTTTATCAAAATTCCTTGACTATTAGGAGCTGTTTTCTCCATATTTCAAAAATCGGGCAAATTTTCTCAGGTTCCTAGCTTTTGATGGGTAGAACTAAACTTAGTGAATCTAATATATTTGGAATCAGCATAATAATCTGATTTTTATAACGTATCTATTGATATCAAAATGAGCGTTAAAAGGGGGCAATCTAAAGGGGTTTTGCCAAGCTTTCATTTTGCTGAGCAGTGTTTTTGCTTTCGAAAAGAAAGCTTGACTCAAGCAAGCTGCTGGCAGTCCAAAATTTTAATATAGAAGTGCTTAAGGTTAGCAACGGTCCCCTGGTCCCATTGCCAAGATAGTTTCTTTGCAATCTAAATAGAATAATTTTAGAGATCCAAAAAAGGAGCAGCTTCTTGCGCATCCAAAAATACTGCTGTCAACTATCCAATAGCCACTTCTGTTTGGAATTAAATAAAAAACACAAGTTTTTTTTACTGAAAGTAAGAGCAACATTAAAAATCAAAATAGACATACATTATTCTGTATATGCAGGGTTGCCGCCTCCTTAATGCTTTGCTCTTTGCGCTAAAGCTATTAGTACTTAAAAAAGTTTAAAGTTTAGAGTTAAAAGTTTCCTATTCTAGTTAAATGGCCCCTGTCAAACAGCGACAAACGGTCAAACTTTAGCGTAAAGAGCAAGGTATTGAGGAGGGGCAACCCTTCATACACGGAGTAATTTTTGTTTGTTTTAAGTTCTAATGTTGCTCCTTATCTTCAGTTAAAAAAAACTTGTTTTTCTTCTTATTTAGTTTTTCTAGTAATGCACGTAAATCTGGCTCACCTTTGGTGAAATAAACCCCCCCCCCCCGTCACGAGAAACTCCTCCGTGAAAATTGTATCTAACGTAAAGTACACCCATTCCCCTTCAAGTTTTCTCCAGACAGTTCCATCCTCGCTGAAAATCCCCTTTTCCTGTAAAATTTCATGCGCACGATTCAGCCTGAAAAATCATCCTTAGCATAGATTAATTTGAAAGACTCTAATCTCTAGTCAGTCTCTCGATCACTCCAGAAATGCCCCCTTCCGTAAATTTTTTTTTCCCGATATCAAAACTCGTGGAAAATAACCCCGGGTATTTCCTCTGGAATATATTCACATGCAAAATTGAGTTGGAAAAGATAATGTAAGACAATTAAAAGATTTTCACATTGGATTTCTTCCAAATCCCCGCAATGTAAAATTTTCGCTAGAAAATTCTTTAGCGAACCCCCCTCCCTAAGGACGATTGTCCTAATAGAAATCCACCCCAAGTACAACCCATCCCCCCAAAAAATGTCTGTATACTTCCCAATAACAAATAATATACTTAATTAATGGGCAATTTTCATAACTTACAGGCCTCTCTCCATGGACTATGGGGGTCACTTTATCCATAAAGACATATCTATTTGATCTTTAAATATACTGAACAGAATGGCCATATCAAACTTTTGATCAGATAACTTTGGGAAATAAATGGGCGTGGAAGGGGGACCAGCTGCTCTCTAATCTATTTTGTCACTTAAAAAGAGCACTAGAACTTCTAATTTCCGTTTGAATGTGCCGTCTCCCCATCTTTTAGGACCATTTTTTCATACGATCATGGATGACACTAATAATAATAGTAAACAAACACACATCCGTGATCTGCCACATTTTTGTATGAAGGAGCTTGAAACCTCTATGATGGGGCTCTTAGGTACACTGAATCTGATGGGTGACTTTTATCAAGACTCCTTGACTTTTAGGGGGTGTTTCCCCCTATTTCAAGAATCGGGCAATTTTTCTAAGACTCTTAACTTTTGATGGGTAAAACTAAACTTTATGAACTTTATATATTTGGAATCAGCATAATAAGCTG
Source organism: Artemia franciscana (assembly GCF_032884065.1). NCBI lineage: Eukaryota > Metazoa > Arthropoda > Branchiopoda > Anostraca > Artemiidae > Artemia > Artemia franciscana. The sequence continues at coordinate 15,933,577 of NC_088865.1, read as the reverse complement.
AACCTTTTAATGTATCTATTAATATCAAAATTCTCTTTTGCATGGTTTCGGTAGCAATTGAGCCAAGTTACTTACAGTTACTTACTTACAGTTCGTTTTCATGAACTGTTTGATTCTGCGTTTTGGACTGAGATAATGAAATGGTACCAGGTTAGGTCTTTTTTTGGGCTCTAGCACCCGTCAAGACCTCCTTCTACTTCGAAATTTTTTCTAGAAAGGTTTATTTATTGCGACGTACGTGAACTGGCTTGGTGCTGCAGTGAGTTGTTGGTATATCAAACAGTTCGTGGTAACAAACTGTAGTAAGGAGCAACACGGCTCAATAGTAAACGAAACTCTAAAAAATGGAATTTTGATACTCATAGATGCATCAAAAGAATTTGTATGCTAATTTTACAAGAATTTGGAAAATAGGGGCAAAACACCCCTTAAAGGTCATACGATTTTAACAAAAATCACATCATCGCATTCAGCGTATCAGAGAACCCTATTGTAGAAGTTTCAAGATTTTATCTGCATAAATGTGGAACTCAGTATTATTTGCCAGAAAACCGATCATGGGTGCGTGTCTATTTGTATGTTTGTTTTTTCGTATTGACCAAGTAGTCCTAGAATGTCGCGAGAGGGCTCATTTTAATGGAAATTAAAAGTTCTAGTGCCCTTTTTAAGTGACCAAAAAAATTAGAGGGCAACTAGGCTCCCTCCCACACTCATTTTTTCCTAAAGTCAATGGATTAAGATAGCCATTTTGTTCAGCATAGTCGAAAAACATAATAGCTATGTCTTTGAGGCTGACTTACTCCCCCACAGTCCCCGGGGGAGGGGCTGCAAGTTACAAAACTTTGACAAGCATTTACACAGTAATGGTTATTTGGAAGTGCACAGACCTTTTCAGGGGGATTTCTTGGTCGGAGGAGGGGATTGAGGGGAGTAGGCTACGTGGGAGGATCTTCCCTTGGAGGAATTTTTTATGGAGAAGAGTAATTCCATGAAGAGGGCGCAGGATTTTCTAGCTTTATTTAAAAAAAAAACTAGGAAAAAATGAAAATGAAAAAGTTTTTTCCACTGAAAGTAAGGACGAGCATTAAAACCTAAAACGAACAGAGATTATTACGCATATGGGGGGTTCACCTCTTCCGAAATACCTCGCTCTTTACGCTAAAGTATTTTTAGTAATTTCAACTATTTATTCTACAGCCTTTGTGGTTCAGTGGTCAATCCTAGAGAATTGAGACAAGATTAAAGCTCTAGTGTAAAGGGCGAGGTATTATCGGGGGGGCAAACCCCCGCATATACATAATAAAAATATACGAATATGAAAGTTCGTTACTTAAGTTAATCTGTAAGTTACGCATATTTTTAACTAATAAACACGTTCGTTCAACATTAAAAATTTTAGTTGCCTTTTTAAGTAACCAAAAAATTGAAGGGCAACTAGGCCTCCTCTCCCACCCTTTTTCTCAAAATCGTCTGGTCAAAACTAAGAGAAAGCCATTTAGCAAAAAAAAATAATGTGCAAATGTCATTTAAATTATTCATTTGTGGAGCCAGAATCAAATATTCATTAATTCAAAAACATTCAGAAATTAAATAAAAACAAAGTTTTTTTTAACTGAAATTAAGGAGTGACATTAAAACTTAAAACGAACAGAAATTACTCCGTGTATGAAAGGGGCTGTTCCTTCCTCAACGTCGCGCTCTTTACGCTAAAGTTATTTACTGTTTTATAAAATAGATTTGAGAGAAAGAGTCAAACTTTAGCGTAAAGAGCGGGACGTTGAGGAAGGAACAGCCCCTTTCATACACAGAGTAATTTCTGTTCGTTTTAAGTTTTAATGTCACTCCTTACTTTCAGTTAAAAAAACTTGTTTTTTTATTTAATAGTGTTAAAATGGGCGAAGGACCTGATGATGACACACCGTCCCTCGCAGCACCAATTTATAGCAAAAGCAATGTATGTTGCACCTTGTTTCAACGGGAATCATAAAACGATTTTCAGTTCACATGGTTGTAAGTCCAAAGTGAGTATTGGGGCCTCAATAGTTTTAAAAGGTGCCATATCCATACTCTTTTCTTTCTTAATTGTTTAACATCTTGAAGAATTTTTACGATGATTCTCTCAATATGTAGGTGTTATTGATTTTCTTCAAGACTCAGGTGTTTGTTAGGTAATAGGTTTTGCGTGACTTCATAATTTTATAGAGGTTGGCGTAATCTCGCGTGATTTGTTGAATTGACTAAGGATGACACCATCTGTCATGACTTGTTAGAGCTCAGGGCCCACCAGTAAAGTGGAGAACCCTGATTGTAACTGAGGATGGCGTATACGGGGTGGTACGTAATACTTTAAGAGATTTCCAAATTTCCTTTTCCTTCAAGATATTTTTTTTTAACATTTTCTTCGAAATATTTTTTTCTTCAAGTTTTTTTTTCTTCGAGAGATTTTTTCTTCGAGATTCCATTTTCTTCAGAAACATTTCTCATTTCACAACATTTCAGAAACATTTCAGATTTGATTTCTTCGAGAAACATTTTATCTATTACATTAATTTTATACTTCCTCACTGTTAAAAAGGACATAGAATATAAAATATTTTCTTGTGTAAGCCTTCTCCTTATTTCCAGTGATTTTATAAAAATGGCTGCACGATGACAACTTGTGGCACCTAGCATCATCACTTAAGCGTTTTCCGACGTTTGAAAATCCCGATAGATGTGTTTTATTTGAACAGTAGGAACATACCACTTCATTATTAGATAGTGAATGGCAATTCCCATCCAGTGACACTCTTTGGCCTGCCTGTGGCACCCTCTAGCACAGTACAATTCTTAATGCATTCTTAGACATATTGCTGATAAAAATCGTGCTTTGAATCCATTGGTTTTTTTCACAAACCAGAGACATTTACCGTAAGTATACCAGCGACACCAAAATATATTACTGCATGGAAATCACCAGCTTTGATCAATAAATCTAGATCCAAGGTGGGGTAGTGGGTGACCTATTAAAGGTAAATTCAATGTCACACGAGACACTCAACTTAATTCCTTATTTTGTTCTTTTTTTTATTGGCACTATTTTCTGGCAATTCCCAAAATGTATAGCACTATGGCTGGTACATGATACCATCCGGCACAACTCATAATCTTTAAGGCATTTTTCAGATATTTTCTTAACAAATATCATTCATTAAGCCCATTGTTTTTTTTTTTGCAAGCCAAAGAAATTTGCCGTAAGTATGCCCATGATATCAAAAATGTAAAACTGCATGAAAATTATAGCATTTGATTGATGAATCTGGATCCGTTTAAAGGAGGGGAATAGTCATTAGAGGTACATTGAAGGAGACACAAGAAATGAGACATTCTATATTTTGTTCATTTATTGTTGGTATTGTTTCCTAGTAATAACAAACCTGTGCCACTCTACGATTGACCGCGTGGTACCCTCTGAGACCCCTCATCTTCTTAAAGCATTTTCAGACATGTTGAAGATAAAAATAGTGTTTTAACTGGATTGGGTTATGGAAGTGTCGATTTGGATATCATCTTCAATATTGAAGCATCAACAAACTTCACGCTCAACCTTGGCAATTTTTGGTTCTCTGGTGGCAGCCTATGGCATCCATCATCATCACTTAAACGTTATCTGACGTTTTAATATCCTAACTAATGTTTTTATTTGAACGGTAGGAATATACTAATTCCTTATTAGATTCTGATGTTCTATGACAATTCCCAGCCTGTGACACTCTGTGGCTGGCTGGCTCGTGGCACCCTATGACACTTATTAACAATCCTAAAGCAGTTTCAGACATTTTCTTGGTATAAATCATGCTATAAATCAATTGCTTTTTATTTTGACACACCAATCATATTACCCCTCCCCCAAGGTATTTCCAGACTTTTTTTTTAATAAAATGATATTAAATTCCGCTTCTGCCCCTACTTAAAGCGACTCCAGTTCTAATTCTGCTGGCTCCGAACACGGTTCCAATTCATAGATTTGATTTTTCCCAATCAAATCACAACTAATTTTTCACTTAGTTTACTACGTTTACTTTTTCCACTATATTAACTGATTTTGAGTTAGGTTGGTTTAAGCTCATTTAGCGTATGCGCACGCTAACTGAGCCCAACAAAGCTAACTCAAAACCAGTTAACATCATATAACCTAACTGAAAAATCAGTTGTGAGGCCATGTATAACTTTATTGAGGAAAAGGTAGCACTTGGGTAGGAAAATAAAACTGTCAGTATTTATTACTGTAAGCTAATAGATGACAGCAGTAGGGTCTTGAGCGAAGTATTTGTTGTCGCGAATAAAAAAATGCCAAACTGTTTTTTACATTGAAGATCAAATATTTTCATCATCTTAATTCAAGCATCAAAACATTTTTTAGAAAACATTTTATATTTTGAATAATGTGTTTGCTTATTTCCATCTTATTTCAAGAACCAATACTTATTTATCAACACCATCGCATATTTTACTTCTCTGATTTCAAAAAGCAGAGCGTTTTGAAGGAAATATTTTGTATTTTTAATAACACATATGCTCATTTCCATCTTACTTCAAGAACAAAATATTTTGAACAACATCATCACATCTTATTTCAAATCACAAAACATTTTGTAGAAAATACTTTGTATTTCGAACAAGGCATTTGCTTTCATCTTATTTTCAAGAAACAATACATTTTGAACAGCACCATCACATATTTTCCCCATCTTATTTCAAGCAGCAAAACATTTTGTAAAAAATATTTCAAATTTTGAATAATGTATTTGCTGGTTTCCACCTTCTTTCAAGAGGCAATACATTTTGAGCAATACCATCGCATCTTCTCCTCATCTTATGTCAAGCAGCAAAACTTTCTGAAGAAAATGTTTCGTATTTTGAATAGCACACTGGCTTATTTTAATTTAATTTCAAGATGCAATACTTTTTGAGCAAGATCATCACATATTTTCCTCATCTCATTTCAAGCAGTGAAATATTTTGTAGAAAATATTTAGTATTTTTAATAGAACATTTGCTTATTTTCGTTCTATTTTAAAGAAACAACACATTGTGAACAACACCACCACATATTATCCTCATCTTATTTCAAGCAATAAAACATTTTGTAGAAGAGATGTCGCACTTTGAATAACACATTTTCTGAATTCCATCTTATTTGAAGAGGAAATACATTTTGAGCAACACTATCGCATGTTTCTTCATCTTATTTCAAGCATCAAAACATCTTGTAGAAAACAATTGATATATTAAATAATGCATTTTATTATTTCCATCTAATTTTCAAAGAAACAATACATTTTGAGCAAAACTATCACATGTATTTCACATTTTGAATCACGCATTTCGTATTTTGAATAAAGCCTTTGCTTATTTCTATCTTATTTTCAAGAAACAAGACACTTTGAGCAACACCATCAATTATTTTTCACATCTTATTTCAAGCAGGAAATATTTTTTAGAAAGTGTTTCGCATTTTTAATAGTGCCTTTGCTTATTTCCATCTTGTTTTAAGAAGCAAAATATTTTTCAGCAACACCATCGCATACTTCCCACCTGTTAATTCAAGCAGCAAAACATATTGTAGGAAATATTTCTCATTTTGAATAACAAATTTGCTTATTTCCATCTTATTTTCAGGAAACCTTACATTTTGAACAACACCATTGAATATTTTCCTCATCTTATTTCAAGCTGCAAAACATTTTAGATAATATTTCCTGTTTTGAATAACACATCTTCTTATTTCCATTTTCTTTTAAGAGGCACTACATTTTGAGGAACAGCATTGCATATTTTCCTCATCTTATTACTAACAGCAAAACATTTTGTAGAAATTACTTCGTATTTTGAATAAACCATTTGCTTATTTCTATCTTATTTTCAAGGAACAATGCATTTTGAACAACACCACCACCTACTATCCTCATCTTATTTCAAGCAGCAAAACATGTTGTAGAAAATATTTCCCATTTTTAATAATGCATTTTCTTATTTCTATCTTATTTTCAAAAAAATACATCTTGAGCAACACCTTCGCATATTTCCTCATATTATTTCAAGAATAAAAAATATTTTTAGAAAATATTTGATTTTTGAATAATGCACTTTCTTATTCCCTTATTTCTTATTTTCAAAGAAACAATACATTTTGAGCAACACCATCATATATTTTTTCATGTTATCTCAAGCAGCTAAACATTTCGTAAAAAACATTTCGCATTTTGAATAATGCAATTCCTTATTTCCATCTTATTTTCAAGAAAAATAAATTTTGAACAACAGCATCACATATTTTTCTCACATTACTTCCAGAAGCAAAACATTTTGCAGAAAATATTTTGTATATTGAATGACACATTAGCTTATTTCCATCTTATTTCAAGATAAGACCAACACCATCGCATACCTTAAATCTTTTATTTCAAACAGCAAATGTGCCATAGGGTGCCATCGGGCAGCAAACATTACCTTGGTGGGGTGTAAAGTGTGTTGATACTTGAAAATGAGAGATAAAATGCAAATCAACGCTTCCACAAACCAATAGAGTTAAAATATTATTTTTATCAAGAAAATATTTCTGAGGGAATTATCAGAAAATAATGCGAACGAAAAATAAACAATACATGGAATTAAATCAAATGTATTCTATCCCCTTGAATATATCTATAATAACACATCTCCTTTCCTCAATGGTATAGAATTATCGACGAAAAACTGCGGTTTTCACGCAATATTATATTTTTTATGTCGTGGGTATACTTACGGCAAATTTCTTTAGCTTTCAAAAAAATAGATTTAAAGCTCGATTTTAATCAAAGAAAATATCTAAAAAGTGCCTTAGGAATAATAGTGTGTGCGCGATGGTGCCTTGTGCCAGTCACAGTTTGACACAGGCTGGAAGTTTCTGGAGAACAATTAAAAAAAAATGAAAAAAATATGGAATTAAGTCAAATGTCTTGTGTGCCCTTGAATTTCCCTCTAATAAATCACCCCTCCTGATCAACAGACCTAGTTTTTAGATCAAAAGTTGCGTTTTCCATAGTATAATATTTTTATATCGTGGGTATACTGACGGCAATTTTCTCTGGCTTGTGAAAAAATGGATTTAAAGCAAAATATTTATCAACAAAATATCTGAAAAATGATTTAGAAGTGATCGTTTGGGCCAGAGGGTGCCACGGGTCAGCCATAGAGTTTCAATGGCTGGGAATCGCCACAGAATATCACTATTTAAGAATGAAACGGTATATTCCCATTGTTCGCATAAAAACTGTCTATCGGGATATACAAACGTCGGAAGACACTTAAGTGTAAATGAACGGTGCCACATGGATGCTTCGGCCAGCCATACTGTGCTACACTGGCGTGAATTACCACGAGTCATCTGAGGAAACGCTAATGGTATTTTTTCTTTAAGTTTAAATGATCGATTTTAGTGTATACTGTTATTTTTGTAGCAAAATATCTGAAAACGCTTTAGGTGTGACAGTTTGTGCCAGAGGGTGCCATGAGCCAGCCTTTGAGTGCCACGGTGGAGTGAACTGCCTTGGAATATCATGTTCTAACAACGCAAAAGTACGTTTCCACTATTCAAATAAAAAAAACTATCAGACTATTCAAAGTTCAGAAAACGCTTAAGTGATGATGATGGGTGTCAAATGAATACCTGTCCAACTTTTGGGTTGATCAACTTTTAGAAAATCACCGAAAAGAAAGAAATGGTTCATTCAAGAAAGTGTTTTAAATTCTATATCCTTTTTGAGCATTAAGGAAACATAAAATTAAAGACGATAAGATATTGAGATTGATCAAATGTTTTTCGAAAGATACGAACGATGTTAAAACTTTAGAGTCATATCTTAAGTGCTAGGGGAGGCGGTGCTCTGTTTTAGAAGGCATTTTCTGTGTTTTCTTAAGGCTTTAATTTTACAGAGGAAAACGTTGAAACCACTGGTTGAAGGGAATAAGGAAAAGGCTTATTCAAGAAAATATTTAATACATTATATGGTTTATACTTGTTCTCGTTGGATTACAACGGTTTTCAGACCAAATTTGAAAACGAGTACAAAATTTATTGATTGAAAGTAATAGTTTGGTTGAAGTATTATATTTTTGAATTTATGGATATACTTATGGAAAATTCCACAGCATTCATCTGGACAATCGACTATTTAGTTGTCTCTATTCCGACCTTAATATAGCTCTTTCCGACCTGTATAATATAAATCTCAGTGCCCTGAGAATAATATGTTTCAATAATGTTTGTGAATTTGTTTATTAGTAAAACTTGTATGTTCTATAAAAGTGTTCATCTTTTAGATTTCTTGGTCCAGGATGAATCTTCAATGCGTAACCATTTAAACAATGATATATCTAAAGTCAATGGTACGTAAAATCTCACTGATTCACTCCCCTACTTAACTTATCTAGCTCACATCAAAAACTAATAACAATGTAACAGCCAGGGTGCTTAATAGATCAATAACATTGCTGGAGTCTAGTGTGCTCAGGGGACAATTGATGTAAAACACGCAGTCCATAGCTTGTCGATTCAGAAACTTTGCAGAGAAATTTCCGAGAGGGGAAACATATTATCTCATAAAATTTATTTCCTGGAACATAAAATTAGAAATAATTTGCTCGTCCAGGTGGTTAACGCACCATTCCGTTAGGGAAATCTCTGGTCTTGCGTTCGATTCCTACAGCGGAAAAAAAATCTTTGATGACGGATTTAAAGGTTCCCTGAGGGAAAAATCACGAACAAAAAAATATCGAAGAAAAAATATGTTGAAGAAAAAAATTTAAGAAAATGAAATCTCGACGAAAAAAATCCACGAAGAAAAAAACTACCTTGATAAAAAAATATCTCTAACTTAATGTTTCAAAGAAAAAATATGTTGAAGAAAAAAGAAATCTATATATATAAAAATAAGTTGTCTGTCTGTGGATGTGTGGATGGATGTGTCAGGTGACGTCACCTGAAAAAACTGGATCAGGTGACGTCAAAACTGAAAAAACTAAAAAAGGCAAAAACTACAAAAAAAACTAAAAACTAATAAAAAAAATAAAAAAGCTAAAAAACTAAAAAAACTAAAAAAAGGCAAAAACTACAAAAAAAACTAAAAACTAATAAAAAAGCTAAAAAACTAAAAAAACTAAAAAAAGGCAAAAACTACAAAAAAACTAAAAACTAATAAAAAAAAATAAAAAAGCTAAAAAACTAAAAAAACTAAAAAAACTAAAAAAAAGGTAAAAAACGAAAAAAACTAAAAACTAAAAAAAACTAAAAAAAAGGGAAAAAACTGAAAAATAAGCTAAAATAAAGGTAAAAACCAATAAAAAACTAAAAAAAAAACTGAAAAAACTAAAAAAAGGCAAAAACTACAAAAAAAACTAAAAACTAATAAAAAAAGTAAAAAAGCTAAAAAACTAAAAAAACTAAAAAAACTAAAAAAAGGTAAAAAACTAAAAAAAATAAAAAATAAAAAAAACTAAAAAAAAGGAAAAAACTGAAAAATAAGCTAAAATAAAGGTAAAAACCAATAAAAAACTAAAAAGAAAAAAAGGAAAAAACTAAAAAAAATTTTCATCTAAAAAACTAAAAAAAACTAAAAAAGGTAAAAACTAAAAGAACTAAAAAAGAAAAAAATAAATGACGAAACTCAAAGAGAAAGCGACCAGGACAAAAGGAATGTTCGATTAGCAATCAACAAAGCACCGGGAAGCACCGGGACACAGGGAGTATGAATGACGACCAGGACATAAGTAAAAAAAAAAATTAACAAAACTAAAAAGAAGTTAAAAACTACAAAAAAACTAAAAAGAAAAAAAAACTAAAAACTAATAAAAAAACTAAAAAATCTAAAAATCTAAATAAACTAAAAAAGAAAAAAAAAGGAAAAAAATAAAGGAGAAAAACCAACGGGGACACCGGGGGAAACAGGGGGATATAAATGACGACCGGGACAAAAAAACTAAAAAGAAAAAAAACTAAAAACTAATAAAAAAACTAAAAAATCTAAAAATCTAAATAAGCTAAAAAAGAAAAAAAAAGGAAAAAAATAAAGGAGAAAAACAAAACTAAAAAACGAATGTATATACAGACCGGGACACCGGGATACAAATGACGACCGGGACACAGGGAATATAAATGACGACCGGGACACAGGGACACAACTACAACGGGGACACCGGGGGAAACAGGGGGATGTAAATGACGACCGGGACACCGGGACAGGGAATGGTCGATTAGCAATCACCATCAACAAAGCTCAAGGGCAATCATTAGAATCATGAGGTATAGATCTGAATACAGATTGTTTTCCCATGGACCATTATATGTTGCATGTTCAAGAGTCGGTAAACCTGACAATCTATTTATATGCAAAGACAATGGGACAGCAAAGAATGTTGTATATTCGCAAGTTTTACGTAGTTAAAACCATATATATATATATATATATATATATATATATATATATATATATATATATATATATATATATATATATATATATATATATATATATATATCTATATTCACAGGTGGGACATAGGGACACAACTACAATGGCGCGTAACTATTATGGCGCGTAACGACTTACGCGCGCGGGGGGGCTTGGGGGGGGGCGCGAAGCGCCCCCACCAACTAGGTGTTGGGGTGGCGCGAAGCGCCACCCCAACAGCTAGTATCAGATAAAAAGAAATCTACAAGGAAAAGAAATCTCGTAGAAAATGTCTTTTGAGAAACGCTTTGAAAGAACAAAACGCCTTGAAAAAAAAATGCTTTGAAGAAAAAATGCATTGGAGAAGAATTTCTCTTAAAGTATTACGAAATACCCACGTCTGCACCATGCTAAGTTACAATCGGGGCTTCTCCACTTGACTGGCGGGCCCTGAGTTCTAACACGTCATGCGAGACTGCGTCATCCTCAATAAGTTTAACAAGTCACGCGAGATTACGTCATCCTAAATAAAGTTAATAAGTCACGCAACTCCTATTATGTAACAAACACCTGCATCTTGAGAGAATCGCCGTTAACATGTTCTTAAGCCATTAAGGAAAAAAAGAGTAGTGGCTATGGCACCTTTTAAGACTATTGAGGTTCCACTACTAAATTGGAGTCATGCAACTCAAATAACGCTCCCCGGCTCAACTTTTGGATTTTTAGTATAAACTTGGGAGCATTACACCTATTTTTAACCAGAATCATACAAAGATTTTTACGAACATCCCATCCACCTCTAATTTCATAGCAGAAATATATCTATGTTAGACCCTGTTTCAACAGAAAAGTGCAACAATTCATAATCTGTATTAACTAAGGCATAATATTGGATCATGACCCTTCCCACAAGCTCCCTTCTCCTAACCAGCTTTAAGCAGAAAGGTAGGCACGTCGCATCTTGTTTAAAGTGATAATATATTGGGATTATCAATGCGTATTGACGAAAGCAAAGATTGGCCCTTCTGACCATTCAATACTCTCCTCCTAGCCCCTTGCGATGCGAGCTTCTTAACAGAATGGTAGACACGTCGCGCTTTTGTTGAAACAGAATCATGCAAGAAATTTTCTTCAACTTAAATATAATTGTTGAATCAAAGTGGGGCAGGAGCTAATTAATCCCCCTTCCCCTTTCACTTCCAACTTTGGATTAAAAAATTAGGCATCTTAGACCTTCTTTGAATGAAAAGTGTTATGATCTAACTTATATGATTTCAGGCAAAAAATGAAATATGCGGTCCTTCAAAGATATCTTCCCCTTCGGCGCAAGCCTGGAATCGTGCAGTCCCTAGGCAATAGGACATGAAAATGACGTAATATTTCCTTCTCTGACTTCTAATATGCTTGAAACTCATGGAACAGGTACTTCTGGGCCCAGGGGAGAGAGCGGATGGATTTCTGAGGCAACAGCCACTTCTGAGCCCCATCTACCTTCCATACCAAATTGTTCGCATTCAATTAAACTACGACTACTGAGACTTAAATCCAGAAACTGTAGGCCGTTAATCTTCACAACTCGATGCTAATATGCTAAAGAAAGAATAAATATCCGGCTTACCTCAACGACCACCACACGATAAATGAGAGCTGCTCCATAAACCGTAAAGTTTGTTTCATCTTCTGCTACCCATTCATTATTTGACCATTCCCCCACTTCTTCTTTGTTAATTTTGCCATCAGAAATGCTGTATCTCTCCAATATCATGCTCATTCCAACCTTCAAAAAACAAAGGAAATATAAAATTAGCTTAAAACTTGATAACTGTCACCCGCTGTCAGGTATTGCATATATACGAAACAGCCTACTTGCAAGAGGTTTATTCTTTAGGTTTTAGCTAGAAATGCCTGTTGATCAAGACCCACATAGATAAACCAGGGGGATTTGTAGCAGGGACATAGAAACACAATAGATTTAACATAATAAATTCAGGTGGACATAGAATTTATATAAAAACGGTTCAAACTAGAGAGTTCAAGTCACGTGCTTGAGGGGGGGGGGCACCAACTGGCCATAGACACATAAATTTATAATTTACTAAGAATCAAATTTGTTTTCACGAGCTCCTTGTTGTATTCTCTTGTATCACCGGTAGAACTTCCCTAAGGTTTGTTTCCAGGTGTTTACCATCACTTCAATGCGCAAAGATTTGCTTTTGTCTGATCATATAGACTTATTGACTATAAATGTGTTGCCATTATTATTATCAACTGCCTGTCATGTTTTTTCTATGTCATCTTGTATCTGTTTATGACATAACTCTTTGCAGAATTGAACTTGTTGTGTGAGTGATGACCCCTGTTTAACGTTCTGTGCACAGCCTTCTATTTTTTTTTCTTTACCTTTCGCTGCTTTTTGTAATTTTTCATGCGCTAAAAAGCTATTATTTATCATTAGTTACGAAAATGCCATTGGCTATTAAGATTGGCTCCAACTCTATTTTGTCTGCACGGTTATCGTTTCCCTATGTTGGCGAAAATTTAAGTATCAAAATAGCCCAGTCAATACTTCGACAGTACCCAACAAGCCTGTATGGATCCTTTTTTTAGGGAGGCAGGGGTCAATGACCACCTAAATTACCCTGCCTTTCTTTAATTTTTAAAAAAGTGGTATTTTCATTGAAAGTTGGGCCCTATATTTTACGGGCGTGTTGAAAGTATATCTTTTTGTTATTTTCATTGGAGACGAACTAAAAAAACAAACAAACCATAATGACAACCTTAGACTTTGAAAACTACATGCCCTTATCCTATCTCTCGTGAACTAAAGCCCCTACTAAAGAATAAAAGAGTCGCTCGATCTTATAGAGCTTCGATTAATTTATATCCTTCATTCAATATTAGCTATATTTTAAATTAGAGACAAACAAACAAGAAAACATTACGTTTTAAAGTGTTATGCCAGGAAAGGGTCTTTCAGAGAATCTTACAGAGGGAGTGAGGTGTACTTGGCAAACGTATAGAAATTGTCAAACAAATTATTTTGGCCACCTATATCATACATAAAGTCTCATTTCTTTAGTAAGTATTGGCCTCTGTTTGCTTTATGACAGCCATTAGACACTTTTCTTATGAGATAAATATGCATCTCTATGCAGTCGTCGACATAAAGGTACGTTCATTAATTAATTGTGTTGTTAGTTGAAAATATCATTACTTCAATCATATCCTCCCCCCACCAAAAAAATCTATACAGATACACCCAATATAGTGTATTCTGCTTCGTAAGAAAAAATTAATCTCAAAGAATCAATCAATCCTCAACAACGCATGCAAATAAAATATCCGTCAGTTCTGTGATAAAGGTAAAAGATTTAGTAAATACTTCACTCATATTCTAATTCTTAACAAAAAATCAATGTGTGACAAGCCCCAAATTCAGTTTAACTGAATACTCAAATACCTGAAATAGATGGTCCGAGTCATTTGACCTTTCGAAGGATTTGTCCTTAGCCATTTTCTCAGAAAACTCATCCACCATCTTTTTAGCTTCTGCTGGTGCAGCTGAAAAGTTCCCAGTTGAACATACATCTGAATTCCATGGAAGCTTAGTAGATCCCTTAGCTGTTGTTGATCTGGCAAAAATAGAGAGAGAAACACTAAAATGGACAAAGCAAAAAAAAACTTTCAAGATGAAGGGACCGAAAGCTAAGTGACTGATTAAATCCTTTACTGTGGCTATATTTAAGATCAGTAAATGATAGTAAAACTATTTTTCTAACAATAACTTCTAATAATACTCCTACAAACCATTAAAGCATTAAGTCGCCCTAGAGCTACACATTCAAGGATATTCCTTCTTCATAAAATTGTGTCCCAAGCTTGGGCTTCAGCTATTTCTCAGGAAAATGCCCAATCTAAAACGTTGTTTATAGGTCATCGCAGTCTAACCTGGTGCACAAAATTGTTGACATTATGTTCCTGTGATAGGTAACAGCCTTATAACTAGTATTGGAGACGTATAACGGAGCCAAAGTGCCACTGAGGCTTTCACTCCACTCCCTAAGTAAAACAACCAATTAAAATTACGACTAGTATGATTGTATTCTTATAGCCTCTGGAAGCCTTCCTAAAGGAGAAGAAAATCTTGTCTTTGGAAATATTCTTGTGACTTCTCTACTCAGTGCTTACTTCAGGCCACCGCAATCGGCACAAGGCTCGAAAGGGGGGGGATGTCCCTAAGGTATAACAGAAATGGTAACATTATCCATACTTAAAAAAAATCTTGGGATTATTTTATGACATAGGACAACCTCGCAAAAATAGGAGACAATTTCTCATGAAGCAAAATATTGTATCAAAGCCATGAGGTCAAGGTAAATGCAGACAGTATAAAGTGTAAGAAACTTACTGTTTGTCTTCTTGTAAATATACATCATTGCGCGTAATTCAGAAATTGTCCGCACCGTCAGAGCAATAGATTCAGTTGCTACTTGGTTTTCCATTAGAAATAATTGTCATTGTGCTTGCGCGAAAGCGGGGTTATAAAGCTTATATGGGTTTAGATATGTGTCAAAAATTTTCAAAGGAGAGTATAGTTCTTTTCACTACTGTATATTACCTCTACTGCAATACAAATATGAAATAAATTCAAAGTATAAAACAAAGAAAAAAACTAGTCGGAAAATTTTCTGATAAATCTTCGAACTAAAACAAAATCAAATCCGAGGGAGTTTTTTCAAATGTTACTTGGAGAGCAAGTCAAACCTAGGATATTTATATCACAAGCTTGAGTTAGAGTCGAATATTCATTATAGTTTAAACAAATTTAAAACCATACCGGAATACATCAACAACACTATTGGCAGCCTGGTTCCAGAAAGCAATGTCCACGGGATTCATTGTGTCTGATAAGCTGAGTTGTTTGTCATCGGTCAGGAACGTTTTTTTCAAATCAGCTCCAGCATATAAGAATTGAGCCTCCTCAACCTTGCAATTTGGTAACTGTCGAACCTGGAATTTTTCAGAATTTACCACAACTTTTATGAATATTTTAAGCCGTAGGAGCCTTTGAACGAGTTCATGTCTAGACCACACTTTTTACTTAAAGGGAATGTCCATATCCCCCGCTGTGTCTAAATGTGATATCAAATACCAAAAGGTTTATTGAAGATGCATAGAGCAGAGATAAGGCTTGCTTATTTGGGATTATTTTCCTACAAAAATAGTGATCATGATAGCTATTTCGTTTTTGATATTGCTGGGTTTTGGTTGAAATCATTCACGGTTTCGCAACAAAAAGTACATTTTAATTCATACTCATTTAAATTTAGTAAGCACAAGTCAACATATTTGACACATCCCCTATTATACTAACCAAACAACCGATCTCATCTCCCACTACTCCTCCCATAAAATAGTTCTCTTTCTTAACAAATCTATGATATGTACCCATGACTCTAGTGACTGGTCTAAACCATTTTCTCATACCATATTAGGATGTCTTGGCTCCAAAGCCTCTCTTTCACTCTTTTTCTTTCATTCGCCTCTCTTTCACTCGTCCAAACGCACGTCTAAGGGTTCGTATTTCACGCAAATAACATCCATCATAAAGCATAAAATCGAAAAGAAAGAAAGAAAACGAGGACAATAAACGGCCAGTTAAAAAATCGAAAGGTTATGCAAATGTTTCAGTAAAGGCCTCTGCTTGATCGTCTTCAGTGCAGAAATAGAACTGATAAAAATAACAAGATCTAAGGGCTCATAAAATAAGAGCTCTGAGACATGAATTCCTTCTAAATATTAAATTTCATTATGATCTGGCCAGCTGTTCTTAAGTTAAAATACCTCAATTTTTCTAAGTTTTCCGAATTAACACCGCCTCCCAACTCTCCCAAAGAGAGCAGATTCAGTCCGGTTGTGTCAATCACGTATGTAGGACTTGTGGTTATTCTCCCTACCAAGCTTCATCCTGATCTCTCCGCTCTAAGCGTTTTACAAGATTTCCAGCCCCCCCCCCAAATCCTAATGACACTGGATCCGTTCGGGATTTAAAATAAGATATCTGAGTTATTACGTCTTTCTAAATTTGAAGTTTCATTATGATCCGATCACTTCTTCGTAAGTTAAAAATACCTCATTTTTTCTAATTCTTCAAAATTAACCCTCCCCCAAATTCCCCCAAAGAGAGCGGATTCGTTCCAGTTATGTCAATCACGTATCTAGAATTTGTGCTGTTTCTATTCAGTTCAAATTATGTATAAAAATGCTCGGTTTAACGAGATTATATTTAGTAAATTCATTTATCAATTTCAGCGAAAAAGACAGAGAAAAAAGAGAGAAAGAGAAGCAAAGAGAGATAGAAAGAGAAATAAGAGAAATGAAAAATTTTTTACTTTTAATAAGAAAGCTTACCTTTGAAAAGATAGTCCATGAAAAACGACGGGTGAACATGCCCAGATTTTCTACGGCTCGCAAAATTGGACATACTGTCAAAGGATGCGCAAAGATGATGAAGTTCCTAATACTCAAAGACGCAAGGGTTTGAAATTGACTTTCTAAATCAAATGATAATAAAGATTAAAACCTTGGATTTAAGAAATTGACATATTCAGATATCCCTTCTCAAAGGAGGGGGATTAAAAATCTTGAATCTTTTCAATTGTCAAGTTGTCAGATTATAGACTCTTAAGCGATTAAATAAAAAATAAGAATAAAAAAAAAAAAAACAGTCTTTTTGAAGTGAAAGTAAGTAACAACATTAAAACTTAAAACGAACAGTAATTATTACGTATATGAGGGAGTTCGCCCCGTCAATATCTCACTCCTTGCGCTAAAATTCAAATTTTGTTTCAATTATTTAAGATTGACCCTTGAATCAGAAAGGCCGTTTAATTTGAATAAATAGCTCTTTTGAAAGTACTAAAACAAACTTTAGCGCAAAGAGTGATATATTGACAAGGGGGTTGATCCCCTTCATAAACGTAATAATTACTGTTCTTTCTAATTTTTAATGTTGCTCCTTACTTAAACTCGTTTTTTTGTTTAATTTGTGATCTTTTTTAAATAACACTGGGAAAGCCCGCGCCACTTTCATGGATAATTCTCTTTTCCTATGAAAAGTTCCTCCATTGAAAGATCCTCCTCTTTAACACCCTCTCCCCGACCCCTCCCCCACCAGAAAAATCTTTCTGAAACGACTGTGTAATCCGCAGTAACTTGCACTATATGTAAGCAATGGGCAAAGTTCACAACTTGCAGCCCTTCCCCCGGGGACTGAGGGGGGGGGGTGATTAAGCGATCCTTAAGGACATAGTTATTCGACTTTTTGACTATGCTGAGCAAAATGGCCATCTCCAAATTTTGATCGGGTGATTTTGGAAAAAAATGAGCTTGGGAGGGGGCCTAGTTTCCTCCCATTTTTTGGTCACTCAAAAAGCGCATAGAATGTTGAATTTATCACCCTCTCGCAATATTCTAGGTCAACTGGATCGATGGGATCACCCTTGGGAAAATAAACACGGAATCCAAGATCTTTCTTCTGGCAAAAAATACGGAATTTCACATTTTCTGAGATAGGAGCTTCAAAGTTTTACAGTAGGGTTTTCTGATAAGCTGAATCTGATGGTGTGATTTTCATTTAGATTTTATGACTTTTAAGGGGTGTTTTCCCTTTTTTTGAAAACGAGGCAAGTTTTCTCATACCAATATATTATATTTTAGAGTTTGGGTTACTACTGAGCCGGGTCGCTGCTTACTTACAGTTCATTACAACAAACTGTTTGATAGAAATAATATCTTAGATTTTATATCTAGGTAACAGATAAACATGCCTTGCAGAAGCCAATATGACCAAGTTCACTATTTTTTTCAATGGATTATACATTCTGAAAAATAATCTCGAAGGTAACATATACAGATTACAGAAGACAGATTACAGATGTCAGTGGTCTTGAAGCGAAAAAAAAAAAATAAATAAATAACTCATGGTAAATGACAAATGAAACCCACAAAGTCAATTTAACCGAGTCTATTACTTATTTGGCAAACTGTCAAATAATCATATCTGAACAGTGATTAAATAAAACAAAACTTAGGCTACACGTATATCTAAAGGATTGAGTCTAGTGAATGGCTTTGACTCTATCAATTACATAAAAAAACTAGTTTTTTTTAACTGAAAGTAAGGAGCGACATTAAAACTTAAAACGAACAGAAATTACTCCGTATATGAAATGGGTTGTCCCCTCCGCAATCCCTCGCTCTTTACGCTAAAGCTTTTAATTGTTTTAAAAAGCAGAATTGTGGCAAAGAGTCAAACTTTAGCGTAAAGAGCGAGGGATTGCGGAGGGGACAAGCCATTTCATATGCGGAGTAATTTCTGTTCGTTTTAAGTTTTTAAGTCGCTCCTTACTTTCAGTTGAAAAAAACTAGTTTTTTTTTTATGTAATTTCTGAACGTTTTTGAATTAATACATGTTTGATTTTGGCTCTCCACACATAAATTATTAAAATCAAATTTGCATATTAATTCCTTTTTTGGCTAAATGGCTTTCTCTTAGTTTTGATCAGACGATTTTGAGAAATATGGGATGGGGAAGGAGGCCTAGTTGCCATGCAATTTTTCGGTTACATAAAAAGGCAACTATAAATTTTAATTTTTCACGAATTTTTTTATTAGTAAAAAATATACGTAACTTAAGAATTAACTTACGTAACAAACTTTTATATTCTTTAATTTATATAATGTATATGAGGGGGTTTGTACCCTCGTTAATACCTCGTTCTTTACACTAAATCGTAAGTTTTGTCCCATTTCTTTAAGAATGACCCCTGAATCAGAAAGGCCGTAGAATAAATAGTTGAAATTACTAAAAATACTATAGCATAAAGAGAGAGGTATTTATCTCCTTCTAAATACCTCGCTCTTTATGCTAAAGTATTTTTAGAGCCCCTCATATGCGTAATAATCTCTGTTTGTTTTAAGTTTCAATGCTACTCTTTACTTTAAATTGAAAAAAACTTTTCCATGTTTATTTTTTCATTTTTTTTATAGTAATTTTAGAAAATCCTGCGCCCTTTTCATTGAATTTCTGTTCCCCCATGATATATTTCTCCAAGGAAAGATCCTCCCACATAGCCCCCTCCCCTGAACCCCAGCCCCAAAACCAAAAAAAAAGCCCCTGAAAACGACTGTACACTTCCCAATAACCATTATTATATGTAAACACTGGTCGAAGTTTGTAACTTGCAGCCCCTCCCCCAGGGACTGTGGAGGAGTAAGTCATTCCCAAAGACATAGTTATTATGGTTTTTGAATATACTGAACAAAATGGCTATCTCAAAATTTTGATCTGTTGATTTTGGAGAAAACATGAGCGTGGGAGGGGGCCTAGGTGCCCTCCAATTTTTTTGGTCACTTGAAAAGGGCACTGGAACTTTTCATTTCCGTTAGAATGAGCCCTCTTACGACATTCTAGGACCACTTGGTCGGTACGATGACCCCTGGAAAAAAAAAAAAAAAAAATACGAACAAACAAATAAACACGCACCCGTGATTTGTCTTCTGGCAAAAAACACGAAATCCCACATTTTTGTAGATTGGACCTTGAAATTTTTTCTATAGGGTTTTCTGATACGCTGAATGCGACGGTGTGATTTTCGACTGCAAATTTTCTTAGGCTCGTAACTTTTGATGACAAAGACTAAATTTGATGAAACTTATATATTTAAAATCAGCATGAAAATCTGATTCTTTTGGTATATCTTTTAGCATCGAAGCTCCGTTTTTTAGAGTTTCGTTTACTATTGAGCCGGGTCGCTCCTTACTACAGTTCGTTACCACGAACTGTTTGATTACAATTAAAAAGTAAAAACTGAAATGTTCGTATTAACTTGTGAAGGATTCAGTTATTTATTGCCAGGATTTAAAATTTATTGAGTTTTTAATAAGGCATGAACCCTTTAGTTAATGCACTTGCCAAGCCACTTGCTATAAGTGGTGTCCAAGGTCAAAGTGGCTACGCAATCATTTCGTTTGCTTTTCTTGAGTAAATTTTCTAGAGTAAAAGTTTAGCTTTGAGTTTCGTTAGTTCAGTCAGATTTCACAAATCTTTTGTACGATACAGTCATGAAAGTTGCAGGAAATTATTCCCAGTATTTGCGTCTGATTATTGCTTCACGCGGAAAGGGAATAAACACAATAGTCTAGATTTGGTCTATATTTAAATAAATAACCTCAAGAGATAGTGGCTTACTTTCTAAGGAATTAATTCTGCTACGTTAGGTATCAAGCAGTTCGTGGTAACGAACTGTAAGTAGTCCAAGGAGTGACTCGGGTCAATACTAAACGAAACTTTAAAAACGGAATTTTTGTATAAATAAATCCATCAAAAGAATTGAATTGTTGTGTTGATTCCAAATATATAAGATTCATTATGTACAGTGTTACCCATGAAAGGCTACGACCCTGAGATAAATGGCCTGATAGGGGGAAACATCCCCTAAAAGCCAAATAATTGTATTGAAAATCACACAATCAGATTCAACGCATCAGAGAACCCTAATGTAGAATTTTGAAGCTCCTAAATACAAAAATGGGGATTTTGCATTTTTTACCAAGATTATGGATGCGTTTTGTTGTTCTACTAAATGACATATAGCGGTCGCAAATTCTGTCGGTCGGTCTGTCTGTCTGTCTGTCCCGGTTTCGCTACTTTAGGCACTTCCATGTAAGCTAGGACGATGAAATTTGGCAGGCGTATCAGGAACCAGAGCCCATTAAACTACAAATTGTCTGGAAGGCTGTTTGGAAGGATGTCGTGTTTCAGAGCTCTTATTCTAAATTCCGACCGGATCTGGTGACATTGGGTGGAGGTGGGGGGGACCTAAAATCTTGGAAAACGCTTAGAGTGGAGGGATCGGGATGAAACTTGGTTTGAAAAATAAGCAAAAGTCCTAAATACGTGATTGACATAACCGGAACGGATCCCCTCTCTTTGGGGGAATTGAGGGGGAGTGTTAACTCAAAAAAAAATAGGAAAAATGAGATCTCTTATTTTAAATCCCGACCGGATCCAGTGTCTTTGGGCGGGGGACCGGAAATCGTGGAAAACGTTTAAAGCGGAGAGATCAGGATGAAACTTGGTGGGAAGAATAAGCAAAAGTCCAAAATACATGACTGACATAACCGGACCGGATCCGCTCTCTTTGGTTGAGTTTGGGGGGGGGGAGTAATTCGGAAAAATTAAAACAAATGAGGTATTTGTAACTTACGAAAAGGTGATAAGATCTTAATGAAATTTTATAGTTAGAAGAGTCTTGTGCTTTAGAACTCCCATTTAAATCCCGACCAGATCCGGTGACATTGAAGGAGTTGGAGGGGGAAACCAGAAATCTTGGAAACCGGAAATCTTGGAAAACGCTTAGAGTGGAGAGATCGGGATGAAACTTGATGGGAAGAATAAACACAAGTTTTAGATACGTGATTGACATAATTGGAACAGATCCGTCCTCTTTGGGGGAGCTGGGGGTTGTTAATTTTGAAAAATTATAAAAATTGAGATATTTTTAACTTAAGAACGGGTGACCAGATCTTAATGAAATTTGATATTTAGAAGGAACTCATGTCTTAGAGCTCTTATTTTAAATCCCGATCAGATCTGTTGACATTGAAGGGAGTTGGAGGGAGAAACCGGAAATCTTGGAAAACGCTTATAAATGTCGTAGATACGTGATTGACGTAACCGGACTGGATCCGCTCTCTTTTGGGGGAGTAGAGGGTGAGGTTAAGTGCTTTGGCGAGTTTGGTGCTCCTGGACGTGCTAGGACGATGAAAATTGATAGGCTTGTCAGGGAGCTGCACAAATTGACTTGATAAAGTCGTTTTTCCCTATTCGACCACCTGGGGGGCTGAAGGGAGAGGAAAAATTAGAAAACTTGAGTTAATGAATTTTGATATTTATTGATATTAATGATATTAATTGTTAATGAAATTAATTGTTAAACTTAATGAATTCTGATATTTTGAAGGACCTCGTGACTCAGAGCTCTTATTTTAAATCCCGACCAGCATTAAGCCTTTGATTTTTCTTTTAAAGCAATCTATTGATTATTAGAATTTTGCCAGAGCTCATACCATATGAGCTCTTAGCTCTTGTTTTCAGGGGTAATTGTATCGAGCTAATGATCTTAGATGATCGGCAGCGAGTGCATTCGAAATGAAATGAAAAGTTCTAGTTTAAGTGGCCGAAAAGATTCGAGGGCAATTAGCGCACCTCCCTTGCCAAAGTCGTTTTATCAAAATATTGAGGGTGCTATTTTGTTCAGCTTAGTTGAAAGATCCAATAGCTATGCCTTTTGAGTTAGCTTGACCCCCCCTCCCAGCCCGTGGGGAAAGGATTGTAAGTTTATGAAATTTACCCATTGATCGCGTATAGTATATATTATTAGGAAATATACAGACATTTTCTGGGGGGAGATTTCTTGCTTTGTGTGGGTTTCCATGGGAAGAATTTTTTATGTAGAGGGAGATATCTGAGGTGAACTTTCCGGGGGAAATTTTACATTGTGGTTTTTGACAGAATTCCTATAAGCAATACTTTTATTTGCCTTACTTTCTCTTTGCCAACTCAATTTTGCATGTTGAGATGTTTCGGGGAAATTTTCTAGGGAAAATTTTCAGCTAGTTTGGATTTCCGAGACAAATTCCAGGGAAGGGGGGATTTTCGGCGTAATCGGAAAAATAATTAGAAATTAAAGTCTTTTCCAAAAGAAAGTATGGTAAGCAGACTTTTCCAGACTGAATCATCCGCAAGAAATTTTACGAAGGGGTTGGAAATTTTTAGCGAGGATAGAATTGTCCGGAGGGAATTCTACGGGAGGGTGTATTTTATTTAAAAGGAACTTTCCAAGGAGGAGTGACCCGTTTGTGGGTTCGTTTTTCAAAATATGTACAGAATACCTTAAAGGATCACCCAATCTCTTCCTTTATAGACTTTGTTGGTTTGCGCGATATGCTATGTCAAATATTTCCTAGGTATTTCTTAAAAGTTGATATGTGAAAAGCGTTTCTCCTAATGGAAAATATTAAAAAAAGGAGCTATAGATTTTGATGTGAATACGACTTACATTAAATCTGATATTCAAGATGCAGTAGCATCTGGTATTGCATCATTTGGTTCTCAAATCAATGCATGTTAACAAAACATTTCCAGTATAAATCAACAAATTAATTCAATTTGTCTTATTACACGTAAGAGGAAGGATCATTTCGTTAGCTAAGTCACATATCAAACAGTTCGTGGTAACGAACTGTAGTAAGGAGCGACCCGGCTCAATAGTAAACGAAACTCTAAAAAACGGAATTTTGATGCTAAAAGATACATCAAAAGAATCGAATTTTCATGCTAAATCTAAATATGTAAGTTTCATTAAATTTAATCTTTGTAATCAAAAGTTACGAGCCTGAGAAAATTTGCTTTATTTTAGGAAATAGGGAGAAACATCCCTAAAAGTCATAGAATCTTAACGAAAATCACACCATCGCATTCGGCGTAATAGAGAACCCTAAAGCAAAAATTTCAAACTCTTATCTACAAAAATGTGGAATTTCGTATTTTTTTTGCAAGAAGACAAATCACGGGTGCGTGTTTATTTGTTTGTTTTTTTTCCCAGGGGTCATCGTATAGACCAAGTGGTCCTAGAGTGTCGCAAGAGGGCTCATTCTAACCGAAATGAAAAGTTCTAGTGCCCTTTTTAAGTGACCAAAAAAATTGGATGACATCTAGGCCCCCTCCCACACTCATTTTTTTCCCAAAGTCAACAAATCAAAATTTTGAGATAGCCATTTTGTTCCGCATAGTCGAAAACCATAATAGCTATGTCTTTGGGAATGACCTACTCCCCCACAATCCCTGGGGAAGGGGCTGCAAGTTACAAACTTTGACCAGTGTTTACATATAGTAATGGTTATTGGGAAGTGTACAGACGTTTTCAGGGGATTGTTTTGGTTTGGGGGTGGGATTGAGGGGAGGGGGCTATGTGGGAGGATCTTTCCTTGGAGGAATATGTCATGGGGAAAGAAAAATTCAATGAAAAGGGCGCAGGATTTTCTAGCATTACTATAAAAAACAATGAAAAAATAAACATGAAAGCGTTTTTTCAATTGAAAGTAAGGAGTAGCATTGAAACTTAAAACGAACAGAGATTATTACGCATATGAGGGGTTCTAAAAATACTTTAGCATAAAGAGCGAGGTATTTAGGAGGATATAAATACCTCGCTCTTTATGCTAAAGTATTTTTAGTAATTTCAACTATTTATTCTACGGCCTTTTTGATTCAGGGGTCATTCTTAAAGAATTGGGACGAAACTTACGATTTAGTGTAAAGAGCAAGGTGTTAACGAGGGTACAAATCCCCTCGTATACATAATAAAAATATAAGAATATAAAAGTTTGTTACGTAAGTTAATTCTTAAGTTACGCATATTTTTTACTAATAAAAACGTTCGTTAAAAATTAAAAGCTCTAGTTGCCTTTTTTAGCAACCGAAAAATTGGAGGGCAACTAGGCCTCCTTCCCCACCCCTTATTTCTCAAAATCATCTGATCAAAACTAAGAGAAAGCCATTTAGCCAAAAAAACGAATTAATATACAAATTTCAAATCAATAATTTATGTGCGGAGAGCCAAAATAAAACATGCATTAATTCAAAAACGTTCAGAAATTAAATAAAAAAACTAGTTTTTTTAACTGAAAGTAAGGAGCGACATTAAAACATAAACGAACAGAAATTACTCCGTATATTAAATGGGTTGTCTCCTCCGCAATCCCTCGCTCTTTACGCTAAAGTTTGACTCTTTGAAGAGTCAAACTACTTTTTACAACAATTCTACTTTTAAAACAATTAAAAGCTTTAGCGTAAAGATCGAGGCGTCGAGGAGGGGACAACCCATTTCATATACGGAGTAATTTCTGTTCGTTTTAAGTTTTAATGTCGCTCCTTACTTTCAGTTAAAAAACTAGTTTTTTTTATTTATTTAATAAGGGTAAAGAAGGATGAGGAGCTTAAGCCAGTACTCTTTATTACCATAGTTACTAGTATAGGTAGCTGTAAAGAACGAAGTGACTTCAATACAATACTTTTTTTTACCTGAAGTATAAACCAACTTCAGGCAGAAGAGTCACTCAAATATTGCATCACATCCCAGAGAAGGAATTTCGAAATGATAGCCCACATGTCTTATTTCGATTTCCATTCAAATGAACTCTGAATTTTTTATAATGATTCCTTCCATTTGAAATGGTCATGTCAAAAAAAAAAAAAACAACAGAAATTGAAGCCAAAATGATCTTTACTTGGGTAGCACTATTGTAATGCCTATGACTTTCACTTGGTTGTGGCTAAGTTACCTTGTCTCCTCCTCCGATAAAATTGTCTATATAGAATCTAAGTGGTTAAAATGGTCAAAGTAAACACAATTTGTTGCTTTACGTCATTACTGCATAATGCCAAATATAAGAAAACTGAGAAGTAATTTGCAAATACCTGCTGTTTCCACGGCTTCTGTTGCATTAGGCTTTCGATAAACTGTCGAACCGAGTCGTAAAGCGAGGTATTTAACAGGCAGGTCCACCAGAAGAAGGTCTGCAGATGTATCAAGTGTGTCTAAATTGTATTTTTTAAATTAATTTTATAAAAGGAAAAATTCACCATATCGTAAATTATTATGACGCGACAAACTATGACGCAATGGTTTTTTCAGGGTAACATAAAAATTATAAATGAAGTTAAAACCATTGTAACATCAAGTATACTAACAAAATTTGAAATAAGTTACACAGTTATAAATATATTGTAAACATTAAAGATATAATCGTTTAATGAAACTATACTGAATAATTGACGAAAATCATGCCTAAGTGTTTCTTTTCTCTTTGCTGATAAAATAGGAAACAAATGTTTGAAAAAAGTTACACGTTGAAAAGTTGAAAAAAGTTGAAAAGTTAAGAAGAAGAGGTTGTAATTTTCAAACGAGCCAATCAACATTTGATTGTGCAGCAATACCTTGAATGCAAAATGGTTTGGCTTGACGTGTTGTCATCACAGTTGTAGTAGTTCCTGCAATCTAGTTAAGAACGAATAACGACCCACAAAGCGACCAAAAATAAAAAGAAACGCGTAAAAAACTGGTTACACCGAAAAAATTGTCAATTGTTGCTAATTTAGGAATGGTAACTATTATTTCGATTACGTCTTAACAGAACAAATTTTATTCGAAAATAAATTTATCGGATCATTTTTAAATGGGCTGAAACCCATGCAAAAAAGCCGTTAAAACGAAACAAAAAGTGTACCCTGGAATGACGATGGATTAAAATTTTATGCAAGAAACTCAAAGTCACCGGGCTTCAACAACAAGGAAAATCCCGTGTTTTGCAAGGGCAGCCCTGACTACTGAGGTGTCGTCTTTTTTTTGTTTGTCTTTCTCCACTGCCAGCAGGGCAGTAGAACATGGCATTTAGATGAAAATTTCAGGAAGTGTTGAGGTGGAATTTGAACTAAATTATACCACTTCATAAGTTGTAGGCTACTTTGGGTGAAAATACGCTGATAGGGCATATCGGCAATATCACGGCAATGGCTAATTGTATTAAGTTGAAACTTCCAGGGCTTGATGATGGGGATGTTCAACTGACGAAAAGCCACCCCATTAGGACTAGTGATGCTACTGATAATAGTCTTAATACTGTTAATACCACTAGTAGTCGTACAACTAGCACTACTAGTAACCCCACTACTACTACAGTGACTACTATTACAACTATGGCTAAGTATATAAAAGTTAAATTTTCAGGGAATACTAAAATAGGAAGTTGAACTGAATTACATCATATTGCCTGCATGTAGATCGTCAAAAAGGTACATCAGCAACATCTTAGGAGCGCCTTGGTGTGTTAAGTTGAAACTTACAGGGCTCTTTGTGGGGGATGGAACTAACCAAAATGCAATATTTGTATCTTACTACTACCACTAATGCTAGTAGTACTACTGCTAGTGCTATTACTACTGCTACTACAGCTAAGGCTATAACTACTAATTGCGCGTGCAGATTGTCAAGAAGTAATATCAGCAATGCCTCAGGAACGATTTTTGGCATTAAGTTTAAAGTTTCAGCCTGTGTTATGGGGGATTCAAACAAAGGTGTTGTGTACATACTGCTACTAATGTCACTGCTACTACTACGACAACTATTACTATAACTAAAGATAAGGGTATTAAGGTGAAGCTTTCAAGGATGGTTTAGGTGGACTTTCAACAAAATCAAGACGAAATATGATCATGTATATTGTGAAAATACTACCACACTGAAACCTTTCTTTGCCTTAAACTGCATGGAGAGAGGGATTTTTTAACTTAATGAGCTCCTAATTAATGAAGTTCAATAGTTGTTAGATTCCAGTGAAGTAATTTCTACAACAACCAGTGAAATTGTAGAAATAAATAAGCCAACATGGATAGTGGAATTTTTTTTTCAGGCACCAAAGTTACCCGATGTGACCCCTAGTTTTTGACATTTCAAAATCACTAAGTTTTTTTTTTTTTTAGCATTTGTCGAAACTTTTCATCAGGGAGTCAACAAGCGGCTTTAATTCAAACTTTCAGAAGACTTGAGGAGGAGTAAAAATAAATGAAACAATACTCTGTGTGTTGAACCTGTAGACCAAAAAAGGCACAATGTGAATATCATTACTGCTTACTGCTAATGTTACTACTTCTATCACTAATACTGCTCCTATTGCTCCCAGTATTACTTCTGCTAGGGTGTAGAGTATAGATTAGGATATAAAGTAGAAATATTCGCGGAATGTTTATGTTGTTTCAACACTAAATCAAAAGCCACTATGAATGTACTGGTCTTGCAGTGTTGCATTATTAAATTGGAACTTTTATTGTACGTTGTGGCGGTTTTTGAACTAACCGAATACACTATTTGTATCCCACTAATGCAACAATTACGATTGCTTTAACTAATGAGATTAATGATATTAGGTGACATTTCTAGGGAGTGTTCAGGGGAAGTTCAATTGAACAAAAAAAAATACATGTTTGTAGGTTTTCAAAAGGGCACATAAGCAATATCATAGACAGCACAGGGCAATCATGTTTTTTACGAGTCAAAAATGATCGAAGCAAGAAGCCCCCCTCCCAAGTCCTTTAATTCTCCAAACACATCCAGCAAAATTTGAGAAAACATTTTGCTTAGTATTGCTGAGACGTCAAGTAACTATGTCTCTGGGAATGCTGTACTAGACCAAGAAAAGGCAAAATGTGAATATCATCTCATGTGAATGTCAATATCTCATGAACGAATAAGAATATTAAGTTGAAGCTTTTAGGGCCACAACTATTACTACATCTATTCTTACATTTGAACAAATCAAAAGAGTTTAAGGGTATCCAAGTTGTCAAAATGGCATTGATCCAATGTTTTGGGAATAGGATTTATTTTTATTATTTTCGTTAATTTTTTTTTTTTTTACCAGGCGCTTCGTATAGAAGATTTTGTCGTAGAAAAATAGCTCAAAAATACGAGAAAAGCTCATTCAATTGGAAACGGAAAGGACTAGTGCTATTTTTCATAGCCAAAAGCGATTAGAGGGCAACCACCCCCCTCTTACGCCCATTATTTCCCGAAACGCGTCCAATCAAAATTTTGAGATAGCCATACTATTCAGCGTAGTTAAAAGGTCTATAGATTACATCTTTGAGGTAGAAACCCCCACCCCCGAATCCCTCAGGGCAATAGTTATAGGTCATGACATGGGGGTATATAAGTTTTTTATAGAAAAGATGGTCCTATAAACTTCAGTGGAGGCTCATTGAATTGGTAATCAGAAGTCTGAGTGCTCTTTTTAAGAGACGAACTGATCGGAGGGCAGCACTTCCCCCCTCCAACATTGTATTTTCCAAAAATACATCTGATGGAAATTTTGAGACAAACATTTGTTCAAAACAGCCCAATAATCACACAATAAGGCCTTTGGGTTGACACAACACCCCAGAATCTGGGGGAAAAGGTTGATAGACATACCCCAGAGGCATATAAAATTTTTTTGGAAGGAGGAGTCCTGTGGGAGGTGGAAGGAAACTATATAATAATAGGTGGGAGTTTTGAGAAAGGAGGAATCCCTGTGGAAGAAAACTATATTTAATATCCTTCTTCTCTTGAAGCTCAGTAGGTCTGTCTCTGTTAGTTCAGCCATCTTGCTACAAAAGTGCTACCAATTGTTGGTGACCACCCCATTAACTAAGTCTGTTACCCTCTCTATGGCAGTAAGCCTCCCGTGTTTCCCTACCTTGGGGTGAATTCAACGTGGTTACCTCACCACACCTAGTGGCCGTAACCCTTTCCCTTTATCAGATCTGCTGGTTACAGCCTGTTTGCCTTACCACAAAACTCAAAAGAAGCAGAAACTAAGATGAGTAGAGCTGAAACCCTCCGTCAGCCCTGCTTCATTTTTTTATGAAAAAAAGCCAATTTTGAAATCTGATCAACCATGCTTTCGATGGATAATTTTTTCTTCCAAGATAATTTGTATTCAAAAGAAAATAATTTGTAGGTTAATAGCTAAAAGTTGTCTTTGCTACGGAAGCGCCATCATGCCAAAGATTCTTCCAGCAGATACCCCTCTCTCTCTCCCATAAAAACAGTAGCTTAAAAATATACTTTTCCGGATTTTTCGCCCTAATAAAAATATTCTTAATATCCTACAACCTCCTTGCTCCTTCAAAGCCAATAGGGGGGAGAAGAGGCTTTAAGTCTGTATGAGATGAACAAGAAAAATCCAGAAAAAATGATGCTTGGGTAGTCATAATCTTATAGAGTTGTTGTCCACTGTAGTTTTCTGTTTTCTTGAAATATGTTTTGCAGGAAATAAAGTAATTCTTATGTTGATAATTTAAAGCTATCATCACTGGCTATAACTGCTTCTATTATTGTTCTACTTACAATAAGAATCGTCATACAAAATAGCTGCATCTGTTATGTTCATATTGCTAACAAGATCCCTCATTGCAAGGCCTTGGACATCACTAGGGGATTGGATTGTAACCACAAAATTTCCTTTGACCCTCGGAAGCCTGAAAAATAAAGCCCAATGAGATGCTTTCTTTAAAAAATTATTATGAAATTAAGTTGATTAGGTTGTGGCAGATGTAGGATTCGTGATAAAATTTTAATCTTTGAAGCAGCAGACAATATAGACACTAAAATTAATATTTCTATCATTATTAAGGGTTTTAGAGTTAACCTTGGTTCCTTTCTAAGCCCTGAAATTTAAAAGTTGGCCCACCTCAAGAAAATTTATATTTGAACAAAGAAAGCTACAATTTTCCTTTAAATTCTATTCAGTGGTCCTCGAAGAGCTAATGAATATGTATTACATCAAAAAATCGTTCGTTAGATAAATAATTTGAAATTTTTCACGGCCTAACAGCTTAATTGCTGTTGCACAGATCGGAAATAATGGAATAATAACTGCACAAAAACAAACTAAGTTCTGATTCGATGCTAAATAGCCTGAAGGCATTGAGTATATTAGCACTCACTCCATCCCTACTCCTGTCAACTTTTTATCAGAATTGTAGGTATGTCTTGCCTTACTTAAGGCAAAATCATACATGCAACTTCAACCTATGTTATTGGAAATTCTAAAGATCCTGCTATTCATCAAATTGGTTTTGTCGATAAAATTGTCGATCGTCTACATGTCACTAGTAATTTAACATGTTTGAACTGGAATCATGCAAGACTTTGCAATATACACCACTTGGGAGTCAATGAGGAGTTATGGCCCCTTCAACACCCACCACCCTTTTCATCTCTATGGAACTGAAAAACGAATCTTCCTTCATAAAGGAACAGTTACCAAAAAAATAAAAATCCAAACCAAACTCTCTCAGAAAATTCTCCAGTCCCTCTAAAGTTTTGCCTATCCTCACTTGGTTGAGATCCTCAGTGTTTTCATTTAACTAGTTATGGCCTATGAGACCTTAAACTTCCAAACGATACTTACTTAATTTATTCAGATAAAGTGGCAGCGATTGTAAAGAGTGGCATGTCAAGAAGCTTAGTGAGTAATCTTGCCATTTGACAAAACCCTCAATCCTCAAAATAATACTTACTCAATTTGTTCAGATAAAGTGGCAGCCAGCGTAATGAGCGGTATATTGAGAAGCTTTGTGAGTAATCTTGCCATTTGAGTTGAAACATGTCCAGTATCAAGCACCACGGGTACACTTTTCCTTTTATTGACAAGCAAACTACATACTGAAATTGAATAGTGACATAATAAATTTACATTGAAAATTTACAAATTTACATATATGCCAAAATTTAAAGGAGTAGGGAGAATTCCTTGGTATACGAAAATTTCCATCGTTCTAATTAAACAGTGAAAGAATTTTCGTAATCGGCTTTTCAGGTTAGACTAGCCAAGCATTAAAACATTCCAGGTTTAAACTTTTTATGGCATTGATTATTTAAGTGGTAAGCCAAGTTTAACTGCTATATTGTTTGTAAAATTCCCACGATTTGTTTTAATTTGTTTTAGTATTACACGAAACAAACGTTGATCAAATTTAAAATCCATGATTTTTATTAGCAAGGGGAAAGCTAATTAAAAAATATTGAAGTCATGTGAAAAGTAATTATTTTAAAGCAAGTTTATGCTTCAAAACTGATTCTGTTAGCAATTGTTACAAAAAGTCTGTAAAAAAAACAAACTTGGGCCTTCATTACCCGAGCCTTTACTCCTTTAGATCAAGTTGACAGTTTCTAACTTTGGGACTCAAAGGTGTTTAAAGTCGAAATAGCAGCTTGCTTATTCGGATAATAGCATATAATCATATATATATACTATGCAATCCTATATAATTCTAAGTAATAATCTCTGTAGATTAGATAGGAAAGCCATCGATTCTTTCAAGCCAAAAAAAGAGCCAGCCCAGCAGAACAATATTTCCGCTCATTAGTTTTAGCTGAAAACTTAAAAAAATTGTAGTTACAAGGTATTGTATGAGTCAACTAATGGTAACCATATAAGAAAAACTGCTTTGTTGATTGAACAAATCCTTAGAAGGAACAAAAGACTTTGTATTACTTAGCTCCAAGCATCAGTGAAATTAAACTGGCTACTCCAAGATGACTTATTTGCATGGGAAGAATTGTCGAGTCTTATTTTTCTTTCTCGCTGTGTTTTAGCTCCAACTCAAGTTAGGAATAATAGCAAGAATATGCATAACAGAGGTACATTCCTCCTGCAAAGAAAAGACGCATGGCGAACATTTAATATAGCTTATTTAATGGTTACATTGTTTTAAGGTCTTTGCAGGGTATCCACACGGTAAAACTAGAGCCAGAGCTTCAGTCTCCGGGCTGGGCCTCAATAAATCTAAAATTTTGGACAGTAGCTTACTAATTTTAATACCTAAAAAATTGAAACTTTTTAAAATCGAGGTCACTAATTTTGGCGTTCAGAAAAATCAGTAAACTATTTTGAATAGTATGATTTGCATGCGACGGGTACCGAAAGGACTATTACTTTTGAAAACTGTTGGAACAGGAATACTTTAGTCAATATTGTGGATGGTGAAAATAGGAAACAAATATCAATTATACACTACCTCCACCCCCTTAATGACATAAAATGTGAAGTCCTAAGGATGAAAATCTTTTTCGTCTAGTAAGAAGTATCTAAATTTTCTCTCACAGAGGAAAATCACAGGGAAAAATATCCTAACCAAGATAATTGGTAGAAGGGTTTATAATTGCGCCCCCTATATATAGGGGAAAAATTTTTTGTCTCTTTATTTCGAAGAGATCGAAATAATTCCTTGTCCTGAAAACATTTTTGTGAAGTGGTGTCACTGTTTACAATCAAGTTATAAAAACAAGTCGCTAAAGATTTAGAATACTGGCTCTCGAAAAGGAGACACGCTTAAAGAAAAAAAAATTTAGATTGTTAATTTTATGTTCATTTTATCACAGAGACAAATTTTTTGTCTCTTTATTTCGAAGAGATCGAAATAATTCCTTGTCCTGAAAACATTTTTGTGAAGTGGTGTCACTGTTTACAATCAAGTTATAAAAACAAGTCGCTAAAGATTTAGAATACTGGCTCTCGAAAAGGAGACACGCTTAAAGAAAAAAAAATTTAGATTGTTAATTTTATGTTCATTTTATCACAGAGACAAATTTTTTGTCTCTTTATTTCGAAGAGATCGAAATAATTCCTTGTCCTGAAAACATTTTTGTGAAGTGGTGTCACTGTTTACAATCAAGTTATAAAAACAAGTCGCTAAAGATTTAGAATACTGGCTCTCCAAAAGGAGACACGCTTAAAGAAAAAAAAATTTAGATTGTTAATTTTATGTTCATTTTATGGTTTACTGGTCTCATATAGCTCTAACTATATAAAAAAATCTAACCAAAAACTGATAAATTCTTATTTTATTGTAAACACTTCCAACTCAGAGTTAAAAGTGTAAACATCAAAATTGGATATTGTATGGATTAATAATTGAGTAAGTTGTATCGAAGGAAACAAAAATTTCGCAATAGAGATCAGTGACGTATAATCCTGACATATTTTTATTGACCAGTATATGTGTCTACTGATCTACTGACCTAGTTTCTGATAATTTATATATATAGTTAGAAATGTTTTGAAGAATCTTTAGAAGAATACTTATCTGTTTCAATTGATGTTATTCGATAACATTGTTTAGCTAATTTGGTGCAAATGTCAAAGGTGCTGATTGTCATAAACAGGAGACGATTAATTACGACTCAGGAATCTAAAAAATCTCACTACTGAAAATCTGCGGTTTTTTTTGGTGCCACAATTTCCTGTGTGCGAACTTTCACTGTTGTACAAGAAAGACACGATCTTCAGGACATTTATTCCCACCAGAATCATTTTACGCAGTGGCGTCAGAGTTTTCTTTGTGTCATTTGCAATTATCCACTGAACCTCCTCATCACCCACAGCGGGAGTTATTCTGCCCAAAGGAGTCTATGTTTATGCCTTTTACCGGAAATTGTGATTATGTCGAATAATCAGAAGCATTACTGCCCTGAATGCCGATCACTAGTAACATCGAACGCCGTCCAGTGCCAATCAGGTTGTGGCAGGTGGTATCATGCCGGCATTAATAGGTGCGCACGTATAAGCCTTAGTGAGTACACAGCCCCACCCAACTCCACTGCCCCACCCAACCCCGTTTCTCAGACTATGCTCAGAAGTGATAACTATAACACGCTATCCTCAATCTGTTGCGAAATTAGAAATCTAAAGAACGATATTGACAATTTCATAATTGAAATTCAGGCTAAGGACGCGACAATTGCGCAGCTCCATGAACAAGTGCTGATACCTTCACCAAGTGATTTAGAAGTAAGTGAGGTCACAGTGTTACAGGGAACAATCAGCTCGCTCAAAAAGGACCTCTCAGTAGCTCAGGCAGAAATTGTCATAATACAGACGGACCTTGTTAATGCAAGATCTCACAGTAAGACTTTGGAAAATCACTTTGAACTTAACGAGTACCTCATTAGTAACCTGAAAAAACTGCCAGTTACTGGACAACTTTCTTCCTCTAGTGCTACAGTCGACTCTCAAACTCAAACATCAATTGTTCCACTCTCAGAAGTTTCCGACCCCTCGCAATCAAAAATGAACCGGAAAACTGTTACAGTGCAAATCGTAAAACATAAGCCCAATTGCAATGATCCTCCGCTTGCCGAAGCAACTTTTAGTGTTGTAAATACTGCATTGCAGAGCGCAGGTCATGTTGCAATCACCTGCGATTGTGAATTGTGCTCAAATCTTTTCTCTCATGCAAGCGTTCATAAGGCTACTGACCTAATGCAAGTAAACCATGCAGTTAGTGCGACTGATGCAACCGACAATTAGGCTGGAAGCCTTTCAGTTAGAGGAAAAGGTGCCGTTTCCTTAGAAAAAGCTCATGAGAGAAAAGTGATAAGAATGATGTTCCTGCGCCAAGCCCAACGAACTAACACCAGCATAGTAAA
The DNA here is from genome assembly GCF_032884065.1 of Artemia franciscana. Classification (NCBI taxonomy): domain Eukaryota; kingdom Metazoa; phylum Arthropoda; class Branchiopoda; order Anostraca; family Artemiidae; genus Artemia; species Artemia franciscana. Next base: position 15,898,014 of record NC_088865.1, on the reverse strand, counting down.
AAGAATGTGAAAGATGCTTCCAAATTTAACATTATATGTCGGTGTTTTAATGAAAGTGGTCTCTGTAAGCGCAGAAAAAAGTGTCGTTTTTGCATATATGTCCGCGTTTTATTTCGAAAGCATGCAGTAATAATGAGTGTAATCTTGACCACGTTGATTTATTTTGTGTTTTATAATGTACTGACAAAGAATGTGTTTTCGTTCATGCGTATTGTGGTACATCAAAAAGACGTGGCTCCAGTCATACAAATCGACAGGAAAACGCTTTTCTGAATCCGAGCCCGGCATTAAAAAACAAAGATGGATGGGGGTTACGAATTGACACACACCACGGACACACCTCTCGTGCACCAGCGAGGTCCCCCTTACCAACAATCCCTCCCGCACATCAGCAAACCCCCAACCAAGCGTGTGTTGCACCTTCTCAGTCTGTCGGAGTGCTTTTTTCGGACCTGTTACCTCAGAAGCATCAACTTTTCTATCCTCAACAAAATATAACGTCCCCAAGCCCCCCAACAGTGCTTCGAATCTCCTTACCTCCCCCTTCTGTCAACTCTTGCAGCCCCCACTGGCGAGGACACAATTTCTAGGTTTATTTACGCAAATGCTAAGAGTTTAAATTTTGATAAAGAGGATGAGTTAGGAAGTCTAGCTCAGGCAACAACCGCATCTGTCTTAACGGTTTCTGAAGTTCATCGACAAAACTCGGAACTCCTGAAAATAGGTGTTTTGATGAATTAATAAAAATTCGACCTGATGACCACCCACAAGGAAAAAGGTGGTTGAGCTCTTATTTATGTCAATGAAATTTTAAGAAAAGCTAGACCTGATGTCCTTTTTTTAACTCAGTATGACGAAATAATTTGGGTCATTCTAAAACCACAACGTCTCCCCCGGAAATTCACTGGTATTGCTGTCTACGTGTATTATTACTCGCCGGGTCAGGCGAGTGAATACCGCCAAGCCTTCGTAGAAAAGCTGCAACTCAGTTTGGATTTTGTTTTGGGCAAACACCCATCATGCGGAATTTTCATGATGGGCGATGCCAATGAATTAAAGCTTAATCACCTGGACACCGGAATCGGCCTGAAGCAACTCATCAATTTTCCCACAACCAAAGGTGGTCTTAATGGAATCTTAATTCCATTAAGATTGATTACGCTACAACTGTAACTATCAGTTGACCAATCACAGAGGAGGGACTTCTGACTTTTGGCCAATGATTAAGCTGCGAGAAATGGGAAAATTTTCAAGATGCTAAAAGTAGTAATGAAAAAGCTACTATTTTCCAATAAACTTTGCTTCAAAATTAATATCAGAGTCTCAGGTGTTTTTCAAATTAAAAAGGCTTAAAAGAACAAGCTTTACCCCTGTAGTTATTCCCGTCGATCTCATCAAAGCATTTCCAGATTATCTTAGTGGCCCCCTAACACTCCTGTTTAATCAGGTGACAAAAACAGGTGAGTATCCATCAATTTGGAAAAATGGATTGATCACACCAATATCAAAAAAAGATGTGCCTACTGATTTTTCGGGCGTCCGACCGATCACCATGACACCCATTTTTTCCAAGTGTATGAGAGTGTTGTTGCAGCATTGTTGATGCAACGTATTCTGGAGAAAATTGATCCGAGGTACTTTGGAAATATGCCGAACACGTCTACATGTTATTACTTAGTAAGTATAATTGAAAGTATTTTACAAAAACTCGATGGACCAGATTCTTAGATTCATCTTATTGCAATAGACCTAAGAAAAGCTTTTGATTCAATTTGCCCCAATATTCTTGTAAAAACAACTTCTTGGACTAGGTATACGCTCATTTCTTGTGCGTTTAATTGCTAGTTTTTTTTTCTGGTAGATGTCAAAGGACAAAATATAGTCCACCTACTCCGACCCACTGCCCATTTTTTGTAGAGTTCCCAAGGTACCTTCTTGGGACCACTTTTGTTTCTTGTCATGATAAATGATTTGGCAACAGTACTGGATGACCGCTGGAAGTATGTCGACGATCTGTCACTCATTGAACGTTGTCGAAATAACCTCCCAAGCAGAGCAGGTTCACTGATGAATGATATATGTCAAGAGGCAAAGGTGGGCAAAATGACTCTCAACTTTGACAAATCTGTAATTCTAACCATTTCTTTTTTAAATTTTATGCCAGTATTTAACCCACTTATTCCCAGCGCCAGTCACGTGACCAAAATTAAACTACTTGGTGTTCATATCACTTCTGATCTGATGTGGAACAAACGCGTTGATGGCATGTTAAAAAAAAAGTTAATTTGGCCATCAAGTCTCTGAGGTTGTTGGCTCTCCATGGAATCCCTGCACCACACCTCCTACGCATCTATTTTTCTTTTTTATTCGTTCCACACTTGAGTATTGTTGCTCTGTATGGCTAAGGAACAGGTATGACAAAGGAACAGTCGGACCGGGTTGAGAGGGTGCAATACCGTACCCCCTAGTGATCTCAAAAGCCCCAAAAATACCGTATATCCTTCCTTAATGAGTTTCAACTTCAAACCCTTCACTCCCGTAGTTTAAAACTCACCCTATCCTTTGGTAATAAAATCCTGTCCTGCCTTATACACCGAAATATCCTCCCACCATCAACTGGCACGAGTAAGGACAATCAAGTCCGTTGCAGAGCCTGTACCGAAACTTCAACCAGTGACTGTGTCACATGCTCGTTATGAGCTTAGTATTGTGCCTTCGTTTGTTAGGTTGTTTAATGCCGGGTCGACTTTTTAATCCAGATTATTGTTGTTAATTGTATCTATCTATATATATAAAAATAAGTTGTCTGTGTGTGTGTGGGTCTGTCTGTCGGGTGACGTCATGTTTGTGTGTCGACTGACGTCATGTTTTCAACTGACGAAATTACAGACCGGGACATCGGGGCACAAATGACGACCGGGACACCGGCACATAGGGAATATAAATGACGACACTCAAAGAGAAAGCGACCGGGACAAAAGGAGTGTTCGATTAGAAATCACCATCAACAAAGCACCGGGACACAAATGACGACCGGGACACAGGGAGTATAGATGACGACCAGGACATAAGTAAAAAAAAAACTAAAAAAAACTAAAAAAAAGGGAAAAACTACAAAAAAACTAAAAAGAAAAAAAAATAAAAACTAATAAAAAAAATTAAAAAAGCTAAAAAACTAAAAAAACTAAAAAAGAAAAAAAATAAAAAAGGAAAAAATGAAAAATAAAGGAGAAAAACAAAACTAAAAAAACGAATGTATATACAGACCGGGACACCGGGATACAAATGACGACCGGGACACAGGGCATATGAATGACGACCGGGACACAGGGACACAACTACAACGGGGACGCCGGGGGGCACAGGGGGATATAAATGACGACCGGGACACCGGGACACAAGGAATATAAATGACACCCGGGACACTCAAAGAGAAATCACAGACTGGGACACCGGGACACAAATGATGACCGGGACACAGGGAATATAAATGACGACCGGGACACAGGGACACAACTACAAAGGGGACGCCGGGGGGCACAGGGGGATATATAAATGACGACGGCGACAGAGGGAATGGTCGATTAGCAATCACCATCAACAAAGCTCAAGGGCAATCATTAGAATCATGAGGTATAGATCTGAATACGGATTGTTTTCCTATGGACCATTATATGTTGCATGTTCAAGAGTCGGTAAACCTGACAATCTATTTATATGCACAGACAATGGGACAGCAAAGAATGTTGTATATTCGCAAGTTTTACGTAGTTAAAAACATATATATATATATATATATATATATATATATATATATATATATATATATATATATATATATATATATATATATATATATATATATATATATATTATATATATATATATATATACTAGCTGTTGGGGTGGCGCTTCGCGCCACCCCAACACCTAGTTGGTGGGGGCGCTTCGCGCCCCCCCAAGCCCCCCCGCGCGCGTAAGTCGTTACGCGCCATTGTAGTTGTGTCCCTATGTCCCACCTGTGAATATAGATAGATATATATATATATATATATATATATATATATATATATATATATATATATATATATATATATATATATATATATATGTTTTTAACTACGTAAAACTTGCGAATATACAACATTCTTTGCTGTCCCATTGTCTGTGCATATAAATAGATTGTCAGGTTTACCGACTCTTGAACATGCAACATATAATGGTCAATGGGAAAACAATCCGTATTCAGATCTATACCTCATGATTCTAATGATTGCCCTTGAGCTTTGTTGATGGTGATTGCTAATCGACCATTCCCTGAGTCGCCATCGTCATTTATATATCCCCCTGTGCACCCCGGCGTCCCCTTTGTAGTTATGTCCCTGTGTCCCGGTCGTCATTTATATTCCCTGTGTCCCGGTCGTCATTTGTGTCCCGGTATCCCAGTCTCTGATTTCTCTTTGAGTGTCCCGGGCGTCATTTATATTCCTTGTGTCCCGGTGTCCCGGTCGTCATTTATATCCCTAAATGACGGGACCTTCATTCTCCGTTCTGACACCCTCTCTCACCGAGTGACTACTCCAGCATGTTCATTTTGGTGTTTTAAATGGTATATTATTAACCAAATTAATGTGTTTTACAATATACTAAGCATCGTCATAACAAAAATGACGACAACTAATTTCATGACGTCAGTCAACACAGAAATTAAGTTCTGAAATTAAGTTATGAAATTAGTTGCCGTCATTTTTGCTTTGACGGTGACGTCATTCAAGTTATATAAGACATATGTTCACGTAGAAATCTATTAATGTTTAAGTTTACAATGACTGATGAAGATGCTCAAAGAGTCTATGCCAAAAAACTTGCTGCTGATAGAGAAAGTCAGAAAAGAAAGCGTGCCGAGGAACTATCAGCAGCAAGTTTTTTGGCATAGACTCTTTGAGCATCTTCATCAGTCATTGTAAACTTAAACATTAATAGATTTCTACGTGAACATATGTCTTATATAACTTGAATGACGTCACCGTCAAAGCAAAAATGACGACAACTAATTTCATGACGTCAGCCGACACAGAAACATGACGTCACCTGACAACTAATTTCATGACGTCAGCCGACACAGAAACATGACGTCACCTGATCCACAGATCCACAGACAGACAGACAACTTATTTTTATATATATAGATAGATAGATATATATATATATATATATATATATATATATATATATATATATATATATATATATATATATATATATATATCTATATTCACAGGTGGGACATAGGGACACAACTACAATGGCGCGTAACTAATATGGCGCGTAACGACTTACGCGCGCGGGGGGGGGGCTTGGGGGGCCACCCCAACAGCTAGTATATATATATAAAAATAAGTTGTATGTTTGTTTGTTCCCATATGACGTCATTATAAGTATATAAGGCTTTGTATATGAAGTCATTATAAGTATATAAGGGGGCAATTCAAAGAGAAATTTCAGTATAAATCCTACAATGTCAGAAGAAACAGCCGAGGAAGCTGCTCAAAGAGTTTATTCAAAGAGAAATTTTAGTATAAATCCTACAATGGCAGAAGAAACAGCCGAGGAAGCGGCTCAAGAGTTAATGCCAAACGGCTTGCGGCTAAAAGAGAAAGTAAGAAAAGAAAGCGTGCCGAGGAATCACAAGAACAACGTGAAAACAGGCTTGTGTCTCAAAGAGAAATTACCAAAAAAAATCGTGCCGAGGAATCACAAGAATAACGTGAAAACAGGCTTGAGGCTCAAAGAGAAATTACCGAAAAAAATAATGCCGAGGAATCACAAGAACAACGTGAAAACAGGCTTGCGGCTCAAAGAGATAATGCCAAAAGAAAGCGTGCCGAGGAATCACAACAACAACGTGAAAACAGGCTTGCGGCTCAAAGAGATAATGCCAAAAGAAAGCGTGCCGAGAAATCACAAGAGCAACGTCAAAATTATCGCCTGGCATTCAGGTACAGCCCAGTCGATGATTATAGCTTGAGTAGATGTGTTCAAATCGGGACTATGTCTAAAATTTGTCCCTATTCCAAGGCCTTAAAATTTAATGGTGAAACAATGGGAATGTGCGCCTCAGGAAAAGTTAAACTTTCTCAACTGGCTGCACAACCATAGCCATTGAAGACTTTATGACGTTACAGACCGGGTCACCGGGACACAAGGAATATAAATGACCACCGGGACACTCAAAGAGAAATTACATACCGAGACACTGGGACACAAATGACGACCGGGACACAGGGACACAACTACAACGGTGACGCCAGAAGGGCACAGGGGGGATATATAAATGACGACGGGGACACAGGGAATATTCGATTAGCAATCACCATCAACAAAGCTCAAGGGCAATCATTAGAAAAATACGGTATAGATCTGAATACGGATTGTTTTCCCATGGACAATTATATGTTGCATATTCAAGAGTCGGTAAACCTAACAATCTATCTATATGCACAGACACTGGGACAGCGAAGAATGTTGTATATTCGCAAGTTTTACGTAGTTAAAAACATATATATATATATATATATATATCTATCTATATTCACAGTTGGGACACAGGGACAAAACTACAAAGCCGCGTAATTAATATGGCGCGTAACGACTTACGCGCGCGGGGGGCTTGGGGGGCGCGAAGAGCCCCCACCAACTAGGCTTTGGTGTGGTGCGAAGCGCCACACCAATAGCTAGTACATTATAATTTTGTGTGTGTTAATTTTGACTTGTTGACTGATTTTCGTGTGTATATGACAACAAAAACTAATCTCTAGTTTTATAACTAGGCTAATCGGCTCTGTCCGTCGCATTTTTTTGAATAAAGTGAATTGAATTGAGTTGTTACTTCATTAAGTTTTGCGAAAATCGTATCCCCATATCGGATAGTGTATCCAGTTTATTGTGTTGCGAGAGCAACACTTTGGTTTTGTCTCGGGTTTTTTCCCTATGCCACCGATCTCAGCTTATTCCTGGAAACTGGTAACGGTCTAACCTGTGCGGTTTTTACGAAAAGTGTGGACCTCAGGCCAGATTGATGACTATGGCAAAAAGGACGGTTTTTGCTTGTCCACGAGCCAGAGACTATGACGTGCGAAGTGAAGTGGAGTTATACAGCCTATGTCAGAGAGGAGTATCTGAAGTTGTGCAGCCAAGCTTTTGCTTCATCCAACCTTGTTTCTGCTTTCGAGTGGAAAGCTCCGTTCTAGCAGGCAAGTAGGCAGGCACCATTTTCAAATTGAAGATGGACTAAAATCTATAAGTGTTAAATATATATGGCAGTTACCCGGCCCCACAGCCCATATATCTTCTATGAGTGATAAATAGAAAAATTGACAGAAGCAAAAAAGCGGCATTTTACCGAGGGTCCGAAAGTGCTGCCATCTATTGTTTCTACCCATTTCTGTTCGTGATTTCGGCTGGGTTTATCATTTGTTTTTCCGGACTTGGGATTGAGGTAGAGAAATGTTATCAGATGTACCTCTTAAACTTTAAAAGTTCTGTCATTGCTAAAGAAATTGGAGCTTATCCTTTGCTCCTTTCTAAGTGGTGACGTTACAAAGTTGGCCTACGGCAAAAATCAACTTTTGAACTAAGACAGATAGAATTTTCGACGGCAATCGATAGCTCTTGATGAGCTGATAAAAAAATGTGTCATCCATTTTTTGGTACAAAAATTTCTGCATGAGTTCTACTGATTTGAAAGTTTCAAGGGGTTGACAACTTCAGTAGTAGGGTACACACTGAAGCCAAAAATAGGCCGATACCAATTGTAAGACAAGTAGAGGACTTGTAAGCAAGAGTCAGCTGTTAGACAAATAATTATCTTCGGCAATAAGGGGTTTGCAACTTTGGCTAGTTGATGTACCTATTATTTGTTTCCGATGTATTTGATGGTAAGACCAATTCGGTTCCAGTGGTAAGACATGCAGGGGACTTGTAAGCAATAATTGTATGTTAGGGTACAATCATCTTCGGTGAAGAGGGGTTTGTAACACTTGCTAGTTGGTGTAGCCTACCCATACTCACTGTAACCTGGAATTAAGAGTTTACGCAACGGGTACAAACGATAACGTAAAACAACGAGGCAGTTTCGTAACAATTAATAGAGTGTCATATATGGTATTTTGATCCCGAAAAGTTACGGGTAGCTTTATAATACCAACTAGATCATATAAGATACTGTTTCAAGTTTTCATCCGTCACGATGTCTACGATTGATAAGGATAACGTTCAACTGGCTGCAAAGTCAATTTAGTCCCTTCTTTCGGTATTATCGATAGCTCGTGATGAGTTGATAAGAAATCTTTCATAGTAGTTTCTTCATAATTAATAGTGTCATATATTGTATTTTGATCCTGAAAAGTTACAGATAGCTTTATAATACCAACTGGATTATATAAGATATTGTTCTAAGCTTTCATCCGTCACGATGTCTACGATTGAAAAGGATAAAGTTCATCTGGCTGCAAAGTCAATTTAGTCGCTTCTTTCGATATTCTTTTGTTATTGTGGTTTTTTCAATGCTGAGGAATAGCCTTTGATCATGTGATACTGATTGCGTTCTTCTTTGAACATAACGTTTTAAAAGCTTCGATAGGCTGACAACTTTAGCGTTTAACCGATAGCAATGAAACAAAACCAAAGTATAACTCTAGCAACACTTTATTCGGCGAAGCCGGACAAAGGTTGCTGCAACACTTCATGTTACTCAGGCAACGTAGGCCTAGTTACCTTTGACATTGACCCCTAAATACGCTCCATTTTGTTTCAGTTAGGGACAGTCTAAGGGAAAAAGTTCCTGTAACCTTTATATTACCGAAAAAGAATTTAAACTACTTGAAAAATGAAGATTTAAACAGTAAACTTAATATTAGTCTTATCTTTAATATTATAGTGAATGCTGCTTGATTGTGGTATCAAAACTATCTTTTTACTTTTTTCATAAGAAGTGTAAACTTATGCTTGCTTCTAAAAATCTGGTATTCACTGCTTAATGTCAGTATTGTCAGTAAATCTTGGTATTCACTGCTTAATTTGCTAAAGTCAACTTTAGCAAAAAGCTGAAATAAAGAAGTTAAAATAAAGAAAAAGTTTGGATTCTTACTCAATCCTAGATATTTAGCTAGTTCGAAGCAACCTTTAGTTCTACTCACATTTATCTAGGTCCACAACATGACTAGCATCATTTACAGTGAAATAGTTGATGGTATCATCATTATTTCCAATCTTTGCAAAAGATCTTCTTAGTGTCTCCAGAGGAGGGCTGTTTTCAACTCCGAAAATGACTAAAAACAATCGAAAAAAACTATTAGTTGGAACACGTCTATCATTGCAATAGGCTAAGCAGTATTTCGTGAAGGGCATGTTTTTCTAGTATTACTTCAAAAACTTTTTCCCCGAAGCAAGTTTTTCAAAGAATGGCAAAGAGCTCCATTAAGCCAAAAATAAGCAAAATTAAAGTGATCTTCCAAGCATAAAATTACCACAATCACCATCAATAAACAAATGAAACCCAGAACGAACAGAAATCACGATAAATAACCGATTCAGACTTAAAACGACCAGAAATTAACATGAGTAGGGCTGACAACTCCCATGCTTTTTCAAGAACAGAATATAATTTGCACTTTATTGAAAAAAAATACTTTTTAAATTTTTCCACCTTTTTGACTTTAATAAATGAAAAATATCAAAAGTTTAAGGAATAAATATCAGTATATGTATATTAAACTAACAATCTACGGTCATCTGTTTTTTTTTTTAGTAGAGTGAAAGTTATATTCTGGCAAATTTTTATAGGATATGTTTGGCGAAATGATGGACGTGGGGGAGGGGGCTGGTTCCCCTCCAATCATTTTCGGCTACTAGAGAAGGCACTAACCCTTGTAATTTTCAATCGAATGAGCCCTTTTCAAAATTTTTACGACAACTTCTTTAGGATGCACCCTAGTCTAAAGCCGAAAAATAAATAAATAAGTAAATAACACGTTGTACCAAATCAACCTCATTGAAAATATCATAGATGGACGGTTAAAAAAAGTAAATCAGGAAAATAGGGAGCCCACCTCCTTCATTCAGTTACTTCGGTAATTGAAAACAAAACATTCACCATAAATACCATACATTTTGAAACTCAGAGACAAACATACAAAATTTCAAAAAAAAACGTAATCTCTCTGTTTTTTCAAAACTAAACAGAAGTTTGAACATTTTTTTATCTCGAAAAAGAATAAAATTGACCTCATACTGGGTAGTGATGTCTAAAGAGTATCTTGTTCATGGGGGGAGTTTTTGGTAGGACCCATCAACAACTGGAGAACGATTGCATAAACACAAAATTTCAATAGATAAGTCCCTGAGGTTCGAAAATAGGAATGAAGACTTAGATTCTGCTTTAGCCCTCCATATTTTTGAAAACCCTGATCATTTAGTTCTTTTTGAAGAGGTAACTTTAATATATGCCGTAAATGGTCTACCACAATCTTTTAGAGAGACAATTGAGTTCAAAAATATATAAATAGACATTTGCTTTTCAATTGTCTCACATTCTCTTTGCCAACTGAATCTTGCATGTGGAGATGTGCCGGGGGAATTGTTTTGTTCCGGGCTATTTTCCGCTTGTTTTAATTTCCAAACTGTTGTTGAAGGGGGCTTTTCCAGAGTGATTTTAAATTTCCCGAGAAAGAAATTTAAAGTCAAAATTACGCAGGAGGCTAGGCTTTAAGTTGGATGATATTTCCACAAAGTAGTTTCCTGTGAGGGGGGGGGGTATATTTCATGGAGTGTGAGCCAGATTTACCGGCATTATTTGGAAAACTATCAGAAATTACACAAGAAAAACAAGTTTTTTACTGAAAGTAAGGAGCAACATTAACACTCAAAATAAACAGAAATCATTCCGTATATGAAGGTTTACCACCTCCTCAATACCTTGCTCTTTACGCTAAAGTTTGACTATTTGTACCTATTTTTTAAGAAAGGCTACTGAAACGCAGGGACCATTTAATTAGAATAAGAAGCTTTTTTAAAAGTGCTAACAGCCTTAGCGTAAAGGGCAAGGTATTGAGGAGGGGGCAACCCTACATACACGGAATAACTTGTGTTCGCTTTGAGCTTAAATGTTGCTCCTTAGTTTCAGCAAAAAAAAACCTTTTTTCTTATTCAATTACGGTTAAGAGAGACATAAATAAAACAGTATTACTCCATAATGGAATTTGAGTGAATTATTTTTTCCACTAGGCTCTTATTTTCAGAATGGGTATATTAGTTGTAAATTAGGTTGAATGGCTGGGAGAGTATATAAAGAAGCGAATCTTTAAAACTCTAATTAAGTATTCCAGATAAATGAGATCATAATGATATCCTTTCTATACTCCTCAGTCTTTCAACTCAAGAAATGGCACTAAAAGTCCCATTTAGAAAACCAAATGACATTTAGTTATAGTGTTTCTCAAAACAAATTTAAAAATAAAAACTTTGAAATGAGAAATAAACGATGACCGAAGAAATTAATTGGAGCTTACTAAGGAGGTTTGGATGGGGAGTACACAAGAGGGAAATTATAAGCCTCTTTTAAAGGTTTGTTTTTATTATGGATACTTTGATAGCACCCTTTTTATGCTTACCACCTTTTCCTAAGAAAATGGCACCAAAAAATGGCACTTTCGGTGTTAAATAGTACTTACCAATGGTGTTATCAAGACAAATCTATAAGAAAAAAGAAAATTAAACGTGAGCAGTAGCCTACAAATAGGCTATTAAACATATCTACATTGTTTTAGTAGCCTACTAGCCCTACGAGAATAAAAAAAGAGACACATCAGTGCTACCCATGCAAAACCGTTATTTCCCCCGTTGTTCAAGCTGAGGGACTGGCATTTCCTTTACGATGTTTCCGACCATGTTGATTTTTATTGTGCATTTAAAATTTTAATTTAAAGATAATTTCGAGAGGTATCAATATCTTGTTTGGAATACCAATAAACATTACTTTCATAGTAAAGTGTTACTAATAAGAATCAACGAAAGAGTAGCCGCTAAACATCAATCAGCTTTAATTGGCAACTGTATCGTGCGGACAGGTTTTTTTTTTTTTTTTTTTTTTTCAAAAACAGTTCGTGGTAACAAACCACGAACTTGGGCTAATGGAGAGACTTGGGCTAATAGTAACGAAAACCTTAATTTAGGGAGTTTTTATATAAATTAACACAAAAAATGGCTTTTGATGCCTATTTCAAATATATAAAATGTATTAAGCTTAAAGTTAATCGTCGGAAACTAAAAGGCTCAGGAAAATTGCCTGATTTTCAAAAAATGTGAAAATACTTCCAAATGGTAAGCAAGTCTGATGAAAATCCCGTTATCTAATCGGGAATATTAGAGAACGCTACTGCAGATATTTCCATTTCTTATTTCAATTTCCATATAAAAATGTAGAATTTTGCTATTTTTGCAACCAGTTCATGGTAATGAACTGCAAATAAGGATCAATGCAGCTAAATAGTAACCGAAAATATAAGAAACACAGTCTGTATAACAATGAGTGCATCAGAAGAGTCAAATTGCAACGAATTTTCAAAATATATAAAATTCATTAAGTTTAATGTTATAATATAGTATTGACTATTGGAAAGTATACAGATTTATTTTCAGGGGGGTCTAGATGTCGGAGTTCTTACACATAAGGATATTTCCATGGAGAAATTTTTCGTGCAAGAAGGGAATTTTCCATGGAGGGGAAGCTGGATTTGAATAAAAATAAATTTTTCAACTAAAACTAGGGAGTAACATTAAAACTTAAAACGAACAGAAATTATTGCGTATATGAAAACAGCTTCCCTCTCCTCAATCTTTCGTTCTTTACGCTAGATTTTTTTCTCGAACTTTTAATAAGGCTTATTATTCTAATTAAACTGCCCTAGTGTTTCAGGAAACATTCTTAAATAATTAGAACAAAAATTCAAACTTTAGCATAAAGGGCCAGGTATTGAAGAGGAGAAACCCCGCCATATACATAATGATTTCTGTTTGCTTTAAGCCTTAATTCTGCTCCTTACTTTCAATTAAAACAAGAATGTTTTTTTTATTTAATCCAAAAGAAAGGTCATGGATGCGTCCTTTTTTTTCCCTGTGGGACATAGTTATCGAACAACTGGTCCTATAAGATCAATAGAAGGCTCATCTTGAGCAGAAATTGAAAGTTCAGTTGCCTATATAACTAGTCAAAAAGATTGTTCCATGAGAGTGGCGTTTTTGACATTTTTTTAAACCAAATTAAAATTTACCACAAAGATGGTCAAATTGTTGAAAAAAGTCTTGCAATGAACCTTTAATAAACGTTTTGCAATAGAATTATAAAAGTTTCTATAGAAAAGAAAAATGCTATTTTAGGTGATTCAGGAATTTTAATGATTGCCCCACTTTTTTCAATTTTTCCCTTCACTGCTAGCCGGGCACTGGAACATCATATAGAGCTGTTTATAGGCCTTATTTTAGAGGAAGTTACTATATCTAGTGCCTTTTGTAAACAAAAAAAAAATATTACTGCAATGATAATTGTAATGACGGTAATTGCAAAAGGTACTAGATATAGCAATTTCTTTTTTTGGCTTAATTTATTGATTCATAGTAACCTCAGTTCGTTTTAAGTTGTATTTATTGTATTACTTCAGTATTTCTCTGCTTGGGCCTTAGTTACTCTTCTTGGCCTTGTTATTTTCCTTGATAAACATTTTTAAGGAAACATTTTTCAAATAAACTGATGGTTGTTTTTCAACGGGATGCTTCTCAAGTTAATTATAGGAGTATTTGTAAAAAGTTTCTCAGTTTATCGGCCTAAGAACTAAATGTTTGATTGTGCTATTGAATTTTTGGCAAAACTATATATTCAGTAAAATGTCCGATCATCTGCGGTTTTCTTTATTAATGCTTTAATGATATTGTAGCTTTGAATTCTATCAACTATGGCAGGGAATTTAATCATATAGATCGAAGATATTTGTAATAAGCCCTCTTTCAACATTATATAACCATTAGCTTAATACAACCACCCTTGGAAAAAACTATGTGGTCACACTTAGAATAGATTTGAACTTCTTAAGATAGGGACTTCAAACTCCTCATTTGATTCCTGTATATTTTGAACTCGATGAAATAAGATCAGAAGATTTTTATCATGGGGGCGGGGGTTCCATTGCAAAACAATACATTTTATGTTAGACACTTTCAATTTTTCTTGTTCAGCTGTTTTTTTTCTCAAGAATATCAGGCGCAAGCCTCAAGGGGAATACCCACCAGTTTCCATATGTCCACAAGAGTGATTTAAAGACTCAGATGCTACAGTTACATGTAACGTATAAGAGTACTTACTATAGTCCAATGTAAGACAAAAATGTAGAAGACTTCCAAAAACCAGAGTCTTTATTGTAGATATCATTTCCACTCCTTCAATAGAACTTCTGAAACCAAATCAAACAGAAAACAATTTTCGAGAAGGTTGAACATTAAATATTTACTTCGTTTTCCATTTAATTTTTCAGGACATCCTCCATAATTGATAAGAACTGTAATCTTCGTTCTGAATTAGATCATGCGAAAGAATCAATTAATTTTGTATGGTTTATGTGGTCTATATTGTATACCAGTACTGGTCTAATTACCTACAGGTTAGGGGTACTAATGACCCCTGGGTTCTCTTTGACTTTTTAAGGAACCAACAGTAACTTGTGCATTACTAAGAAGCGTTCGTCTGGAAAATCCAGTTCTACCGCAAAGGAAGTCAATGCCTACATTTGCTGTGTAAATCCATTTTCCATATCATATTTTTCTCATTTTGCTTTCAATCAGTTTGAGTGAACACTTCAGATAAAAATCCCAAGTCTAAGAACAAACAATCTCGAGTGCCGACGGATGTTCACTTGTGATTTGTCACACTTCTTGATTTCAAACATTTCGTTTCATTCAATCTTTTCTAAATTTAATTTCAATTTACTAACAGGGCTTATTTAAAAAAAAAAAAAAAAAACAAAAACAACAAAAAAGAAAATACCAAAAATATAAAACAAAGCAATTAGCCCTTCATAAGCTTTCGCATGCTTAGAGTAGCCCCTGAAACATAGGAATAAAATTTGAAAAAAGTAAGAAAAGAAAGAAAGAGAAAAAAACTGAAAAAATCTGCACTTTCCCTACTCCTGTTCGCGATAACCCTTCAAAACAACTCATTCCACCTTCCAATACACTAAAAAGAATCCCGTTTCCATCCAAAAAAAAAGAATTAAACAATTTTTTTGAGAGCTTGAGATTGAATGAAATTCGATCTAACTATTCTTCAAAAATCAAGGAGCCGCAGACAACCTGTTTTAAGATGTCTATGGAAATCGCACACACTTGCCGACTTTTTAAAAAATTCGGACGAAATATTCCCAACATTTGGCCCAACGTATTTAAAAAAAAAAAATCTAGTTCTAACAACTTGCGGTGTCCTCACATTATTAGCATACAGTGTATGAGTAGTGGGTATTTCTTCACCAGAAGCAAATCAATTTAGGAAAGACTTTCCTAGACCTGACACAGGGATAATATTTCACGCTACATATTGAGATCTAACAGATGTTCCTTTAGTATCTCTAGTCAACACTTAGAGTGCCGTGTTCTGCATCACATGTAGTTACTTCTAGTGAACTCAAAACGCACTAGAAACATTCTCAAAAAATATACCAACTGTGGGTGGACTAAACAGACCTAAATTAATCTTGCCACAAAGTTCTAGAATAAATTCTTTAGCTTTCTCATACTTCCAACATTTCTTATTTTACTACTAATAAGAGGTATATGATTTTTAAAACTAAGGCATTCATCAACAATACTACTACTACGATTATTACTACTTCCAACAACACATCGTAGCACCAGGCCGCCTGAGGTCAGCACAGCTAGGCACGCTCCTCCTCCATCTCTATCTATTCAAAGCCTCCCTCTTTACACCTTCCCAGAAAGTTTCCATTTCATTTAAATCTTTAAGACATCCTCCCATCCCAGACGAAGACGACCTGCTTTCCGCTTAGCCCTAGCGGTTGGCCGTAAAAGACAATCTTCGACAATCTGTCATCCTTCTTCCACAGAAGGTGATCTAGCCATCTCAACCTTTCTTTCATTATAGCCCTAAGAAGTGGCATTGAATCATATTTTTCGTACAGCCTACTGTTTGAAATGCAGTCTATAAGCTGGGTACCAAAAAAAATCCGTAGGCATTTTTCTGGAAAATATCTAGTAACTCTTCATCAGCATTTTCGAAGCGCCCATGCTTCAAGCCATATTTGGCCACCATCATCACTCTACCTTCCAATATTCTAATATTGGTTTGCACACTTATCTTACTATTCTTTCCCGTTTTTTTTTAACTGTCAAAAAAAAAAATCTTAGCCTTGGCTGTTCTACTTTTAACATCTTCACTGCTTCCACCGTCTTTACTAATAATACTACAAAGGTAATTGAAGCTGCCCACCTGATCAATCTTTTTGTTACCCAACGTCAATTTTTCATCTTCACTTATTCCTAGCCTTGATCACTTCATCTTCTAAACATTAATTTTCAAACCTATTCTAGCACCCTGAACTCCCAAAACGTCTAAAGTTTCATTCATTTTCCTCAAAATTTCACGTAGGATACTAAAAATCATCAGCATAATCTAAGTCCAGTAAATTTGTTCCTCCCCATTTTATTCCGTGGTCTCCCATCGCCATTCCTAGGCTCCTTAAGACAAAGTCCATGAAAATCTTCCATTTATAGGGGAATAGAACACACCCCTGCTTAACTCCTGATTTAATACAAAACCAGCTGCTAACCTCATTTCCTACCTTAACCGCAGCGGTATTATTCTCATACATAGCACTAATCACATTAATGTATTTGTCTAGTATACCATACAAGGATAAGACCTTTCCTGAAGCTCTTCTACCAACAGAATCATACGCTTGCTCATAATCCATAAGACTGAGGACCAAAGGTGTTTGACAACTAAGGCATTTCTCAAGTATTAACGCTAGAGTAAAAATTGAGACGACACATCCTCTACCTTTTCTTAAACTGCACTGCTCTTCTCTTAAAACTTCATCCACAGTATTTCTCAGCTAAAAAGTATCATATTACTAAGTAATTTCCTACCTACAGAGACCAGACAATGCCTCAGTAATTACGACACTAACTCTTATCACCTAGTGGTTTAATTAAGGTTTTCTTAAAATCGTTAGGTACTCCCCCTTTTCAAACTATTCCAACCATCTTCCACATTGTCAAATTTGAAACTCCCATGTTAAATATTCAACTGTTCCTAGAAAGTTTCTCTCGAATTCTCACCCTTGAGTCTACCAACATCATAACTTCCCGGGAGGTAGTTAACCTTCTGAAATTTAAGCTTTAAATTGACCCTAGACACAACTGCGTGGTGATCTTTCTATTTAACATTGATAATAGCGCTCCTATTTACCTTAGTACCTTGTATAGATCCTGCCAGTCTTCGGTTTATTATAACATAATCAATAAGGTTTGTTGTCCTACTATAACGAGAATACCATGTCAACTTATGGGCCATTTTATGTCCAAAAACTGTATTAATTATAAGTAGATTGTTATATTTAAAAAATTACAAAAGTCTGTAGCCATTACTGTCTTCTAATCCTACACCAAATTTACCGAGGCTAGGATATCATCGATCCCAACTTCTACGAGCCTGGGTATTAAAATCTTCTAGTAATAACACCGTGTTTCTACCTGGGACTCCTGGGTACTGTTACTGTAAGTAAAATTCATCTGTGTCCCTAGTATCTCCGGCAGTCAGTTCAACATGGACATATACTACTATAAACAATACCCTGAAGTTTTTAGTCATAAATGCGCAATGAGTATTCTGTAATCAATATTTTCCCAGGCTTAACAAGACTTAGCAGCTTCCTTATTCATCATGAGCCCTACTCCCTGTTTATGTACCCCATCCTTTCTGCCTCAGTAAACAAACTCTATATCACCTAATTTGATGCTTCCTATCCCTGAGATATGAGTTTCTGAAACTCTTAATAAATCTAGCTCGAATCGTCTGAATTCGTCAGTCAAAATTTCGATACGTTGGTCATTTTTTAACGTCGTAACATTCAAAATTCCAATTTTCATGTTATTTCAATCATTGATATTCTTTTGGCCAAAGAAAAGCAATGATCCCGGATACAAGTGCATGACGGGGATCAACAGATCTTCTTAAGTCTACACCAGAGCACTTAAAATGGCTTCGAAATGGACAGCAAGAAGTCCCTGGGACCTCCAGTATGAATGGAGGCTCTGTTTAATCCTTGGTCCATCTTTGTTACAATATGTTTTTCAGCACTTGGCAATGCTTTTCTATCAACAAAAGTCAAAATCCTTCACAGACAGTCCCAAGCCTACTACCTCCGACTCATTATATATTCATACCTGCAAATATTATGCTACTACGAGGAGGCAACTCATAGTAGATAAATTAGCTAGGAAGAGGTTTTTTAGCCCGAGAACTCCCGTCAAAACAGACCAAGCCCAGGAGAATTATCCATTATTCAGAATTCCATTCAAATGCTGTGTCGTTTACTAGGCCATACTTTCCTTGAGGTATGCCACTCCTCTAGTGGGAATAGGATTTACCATAAGGTCCCCAGTCTTGCAGGTACTCCCCCTAAAGGGTTGAGGCAGCCGTTTTTAGAGGTCGTTGTCCATAGATTATGATCTTACGCCCTGCCTCAGTTTTCCTCCTATATAGGATCTTCCAACGATGGTGTTCTGCGTCACCACGTAATTTAACCCATTACTTTGAAAAGTTTTGTAACTCATGGGGCCTGTGAACAGGCCTGTGGACCCTGTTGAGTGTGAATTTCGGGGTCCTTCTTCGTCCCTCATCCGTATTTATTCCTCCGGGCGAGATTGCCCCGGTTTCTATTATGGACCCCTAGGGACAAGGTTCCTTGGTCAGTGCTTCCTATGGAGGTACCCTAAATGTCTGTAGGACGTTTTCCTATCGCCACCTTGGAAAACGCTGAGTGGCTTGGGGAGGCCCCTAAATAGCAGTAGACTCAGAAAGTTTTTTTTCAATAGAGGAAATTACAAACACATCGATGACATCATTTTTAGCTTTTGTCTTTAGGTTTATTATTCTTTAATTTTTTAATGGAATATCGAAGAATAGCCTGAAACACAAGAGATTATCCAGGGCGGGGCTACAATGTTGGCACCCCTCCCCCCAAAAAACATCGCCCCACTCGTAAAAGCGGGGCAAAAATAAATAGAAACTAACGTTTGATGCGTTTTTGAATTGAATTTATTTATACGCATGAAAAACGGAGTATAATTTGAATAAAAGAAAAGAGGAAAAATAAAATGACCTAACAAACTAAACAACACTTCACCTTACTTAAGAACAATTAAAACATACAAAAGCAAAACATTCATTGAATCAAAATAGCGCTCCATAGATGCCGACCAATTCTACTATTATAAGCTTCTATACTTTTTCTGATAGAAACATTCGGGTCTATGATGCCGTATCTTTTAATGACCCAGGAGTTGCTTGACCATGGTGGAAGGGCAAGCAGGTATTTGGCATACCGGAAATAGATTCGGCGAGGCCCCTTCATCTCGGTTATCGTAAATGTACGTCAAAAAGGTGCAAGGTACAGGAAATTTGGGAGTGCAGAAGCATCGTAAAATTTCGCTAGCAGTTTGCGGTTGAGTCGAAGTTTGTTTGCTACCAAGCATCCGTATGCAGTTGCTGTTGAACTGGGGTTCACCCCAGTTGAACAGAACCACGTCCGATTTTTCTCCTTTGAATGTAAGGTTAATTTTAGCATATTACTTACTTAAAATAGCAAAATTTATTTCGAACGACTGTACTGTTCGACTGGGGTTAAAAATATCATATGCATAAGCGATAAGTGACACATCAATCCCATTAAAAATTAAATATAAAAAAAACAAGTTTTTTGAAATGAAAGTAAGGAGCGACATTAAAACATAAAACGAACAGAAATTACTCCGTATATGAAAGGGGCTTTTCCTCCTCGACACCCCGCTCCTTACTCTAAAGTTTTTTATTGTTTTAAAAAGTAGAGTTGCGAGAAAGAATCAAACTTTAGCGCAAGGAGCGGGGTGTCGAGGAGGAAAAGCCCCTTTCATATACGGAGTAATTTCTGTTCGTTTTAAGTTTCAATGTCGCTCCTTACTTTCATTTAAAAAACTTGTTTTTTTTATTTAATTTCTGAAAGTTTTTGAATTAATGCATGTCTGATTTTGGCTCTCCGTACATAAATTATTAAATGAAATTTGCATATTAATTCTTTTTTTGGCTAAATGGCTTTCTCTTAGTTTTGATCAGACGATTTTGAGAAATAAGGGGTGGGGAAGGAGGCCTAGTTGCCTTCCAGTTTTTCGGTCACTTAAAAAGGCAACTAGATCTTTTAATTTTTAACGAACGTTTTTATTAGTAAAAAATATACGTAACTTAAGAATTAACTTACGTAACAAACTTTTATATTCTTATATTTTTGATTATATATATGAGGGGGTTGGTCCCCTCGTTAATACCTCGCTCTTCACACTAAATCTTGTTTTGTCCCAATTCTTTAAGAATGACCCCTGAATCAGAAAGGCCGTAGAATAAATAGTTGAAATTACTTAAAAATTTTTTAGCATAAAGAGCGAAGTATTTATCTCCTACTAAATACCTCGCTCTTTATGCTAAAGTATTTTTAGAACCTTTCATATGCGTAATCATCTCTGTTCGTTTTAAGTTTTAATGCTTCTCCTTACTTTCAATTGAAAAAACTTTTTCATGTTTATATTTTAATTGTTTTTTTTAATAGTAATGCTAGAAAATCCTGCGCCCTTTTCATTGAATTTCTCTTCCCCCATGACATATTCCTCCAAGGATAGATCCTCCCATATAGCCCCCTCCCCTGAGCCCCACACCTAAACCAAAAAAAAAACCTGATAACCATTACTGGTTATCAGTAACCATTACTGGATGTAAACATTGGTTAAAGTTTGTAACTTGCAGCCCCTCCCCCAGGGATGGTGGGGGGGTAATCATCCCCAAAGACATAGTTATTATGGTTTTCGACTATGCGGAACAAAATGGCTATCTCAAAATTTTGACCCGTTGACTTTGGGAAAAAATGAGCCTGGGAGGGGGCCTAGGTGCCCTCCAATTTTTTGGTCACTTAAAAAGGGCACTAGAACTTTTCATTTCCGTTAGAATGATCCCTCTTGCAACACTCTAGGACCACTTGGTCGATACGATGACCCCTGGAAAAAAAACAAACAAACAAATAAACACGCACCCGTGATTTGTCTTCTGGCAAAAATACGAAATTCCACATTTTTGTAGATTGGACCTTGAAATTTTTTCTATAGGGTTCTCTGATACGCTGAATGCGATGGAGTGATTTTCGTTAAGATCCTATGACTTTTAGGTGGTGTTACCCCTTATTTTCCAAAATGAGGCAAATTTTCTCAGGCTCGTAACTTTTGATGACAAAGACTAAATTTGATGAAACTTATCTATTTAAAATCAGCATAAAAATCCGATTCTTTTGATATATCTTTTAGTATCGAAATTCCGTTTTTTAGACTTTCGTTTACTATTGAGCCGGGTCGCTCCTTACTACAGTTCGTTACCACGAACTGTTTGATACTCGAAGGAACTGCGCTGGATTGGGCGTTCAGGATACAGTTATTGAAGGCAACTGGAGAGGTAAGGACACCCTGTCTGACGCCTCGACAGACTGGAATAACGAAACGTGTTATGGTCCCATCAGGTAGCCTGATTACAACAGCAAGATGGTTATACATTTCTTACAAAGCACGAATGGCAGACGTGTCAACTTCACGTTTATATAGCTCAAGGTGAATTTCTGCGTGAATCAGAGAGTCGAAAGCATGACTTACATCATGACTCCCTAGGACGAGTGAATCACCAGACTTATCAGCATCTATAAGTATCGACGATAGTGCAGTAAGCGCGTGGGCACACCCCTAGGCCTTTTGGAAGCCAAACTGATATGGCGGCATGTAGCATTTATCTGTATGTTCTGGCATTATGAGTGTTTCAAAAATCTTGCAGAAAGTAGTAGAAACTGTAATAGGGCGATGTTGCCAGGCCTCGGCAGAGATATGAGCTGACGGTGCGTTTCTTTCACTCTGGTTGAGGGTCAAACTTTTCCACAGAAGCGTCGGATTACTCTTTATCTTTTCTGAAAAATCAGAACAGATAGCGGCACTATGTTTTTGCAGTTCTTTGGAAAAGTGGCGTTTTGTGGAAATCCGTATTTGGTTCACTATGCCGTTCTTGGGTCTCCCGCATTCTATCCATATGCCTAGCCAAAATTTGGCCTTCTGCCAGGCTTCAACAAGGGATTGGTTCCCGGCCAAGCCCTTAACTTGTGACCCAGCACGGACTCTGGAACGAGGGACAAAGTGTGATTCTGCTTGCAGTAGCGCATGCAAAATACGTGACGAGTACATATTTAGTTTTAGATGAATTTCAGACGTGGGAATAGGTACTGATGTTTGGAGCAAGTCAAAAGGTATTTTTATCTTCGAAAGTAGATTATCAAGCCAGTACTGCTACTGAGCCAAATCGGTTTTACTCCATTCAATGATAGTTCTCCATTTTAAATGTCGATTTGCGCACATTCGATAAAATGGTGCACTGATTTGGAACGATAGCAGTAAATGGTCAGAAACACAAAATTCACGGAGCACATCTACAGTTAATGAGCTACTAAAAATACTACTAGATACAAGGACATGATCAAGGTTAGACACTGATCCGGTAGGGTGAATGTACGTGAAGTCACCCGCTTTCGGTGCAAGAGCACTTTCATTTGGAATCAGACTAAGAAGAAGAGCTTCCCCTTTTGGATATATCACAATTGAAGTCCCCCAATAAAATCCAATGGAGATGAGAAGCATTAATTTTATTCATACATTTCCCCAGTTCTTTGCAGGCTAGAGCAAACTTCATTTCGGAGCAATCATATCTGTAGTCGGTGGGCAGGTACACTTTTATTATAACAGTCTCACCAACTCTAACTGCTAAAAAATGGTCGGAACTAGCGAACAATTTGGAATTGATAAGCCCACTTATTAGCGTAGCAAGTCCACCTGAGGGGCACCCTCGTTTCTTATGTTTTTTCGCCGGTACAAAATAGACCATGTGTGAGGGTTAGGCATCGAATATATCTCTACTGTTGTCAGACAGAAAGTGTTCTTGGAGACAAATAATTTCTTCGGTGAGGCAAAGCTGTTCAAGCACGGTAATTTTGGTACTAAGACTACAATTCATATTCCAGGAGACGAAACGCTTGTCAATATAAAATTCATTCATCTTGGGCGTTTGAGGTCATTAACTTCACTGACTTGTTAGATGGGCAGCTAGCGTGGTAGCATGTGTGTCGGGTGCTGGTACAGCTTAGGCACCGCACCACATTCTGGCAGGGATTTTCTTTCGTTGCACCATGGTTATTTTGAGCGCAATGGGCACACTTAAATAGGTTTTTACACTGGGCCGCTATGTGGCCAGATTCATGGGAGTTGTAGCAACGTTTCGGAAGAAAGACGAATTCTTGAATTCTGAAACTTTCAAAGCTCACTTTCATTGACAGTTTTGTGGCAGTATTGAGGGATTCACGACTTGGAAAGTACAGCTTGAATGCGCGTGATTTTCCACATTGTTTGGCTTTCTCACATCCAGAAACTCCTTTGAATGACCTCTGCGTCAAGGGGTTCAGGAATCCCTTTAATCAGTCCTATGTACAAAGGGGTTTTTACTTTGGCTTCGGATTCTGAATTTTAATTTTGATCGCTAGTGCTATTTTTTCCGCCGTAGCCTTGTGAGCTACAGCCATGCGCCAACCATTCCTTACAGGCCTTAGTTCAACTTTGGTGGCGTCTAGAGCTTCGCCCCATGCAGATTTGATAAAGTTCTTTTGTTCCAGTGGTGTTTTCAAGGGCGGAGGGTTTTTTTTTTACAACGACGGAGTATGGTAGCTTTTGCGGAGCAGTAAGTTCACTAGAAGGGCTGGCATGGGTAGAAACGTGGAACTCTCCTTTGTTAACACGTTCCATAAAGCCGTCAAAACGACGACACATGTCGTTTACTCTAGTAGTTATACATGCATTTATCTCCTCCATACAAGCGGGGACCTCTGTAGGTTCAAAAATAACGAAGGTAGGCAAGGCACGCTTTTCCTTTGCTGACTTGACAAAGAATTTGGCTGTATCCAAAACATTTTCATCATCTTTCAGAGACTTGCGAAAGGGGTCCGGTAGACCAGATTTTAACAACAGTTCTTTTGCCCTTACAATGTCATCTCTACTGAAGAATTCCACAGCACGGCTTACAATCAGCTGGTGTTTTAAACCAGCAAGCATTGACCTCGACACAAAGTTCAATACCGCATTCCAAACGATATTGTTTTTATCCATTTTCACTGCTAATCAGGTCGCAGTAACCAGTCCAAAAATCAGTGCAGGGGCGAGCCAAGCTCATAATCAAGCGTCAGTTAATTCAGAATAAATTGTCTCACAGGAATGATTCACAACGAATGAAGGAACCTAGGAACAAGGACCCCTCACCTATTCCCCGCAGTTTACGGGTAACTTGATACCGGCGGGTACAATACGTCGCTTGCGGGAGGCTCCTTCCCCCCTTCTGCTTGTTCCCAGTACCCTTCTTAATTATATGAGATCAAAAATTATCTATGGTCACTGAAATAATTCGAGTTCAAACCACTGAATTAATGCAGGTTTAAAATCCAAAAAAATATATTCACTCTGAATCTAGGTCAGGTTTAACCATAGCAAATATTGTGAAATAGCAACTGAATTACCTGCGGTCACTGAATTAATTTAAGTTCAAAGTACTTAATTAATACAAGTCCAAAACAGCCCCCCCCCCGGAAAAAGCCTTGTATTGTTGATTACTATCCATAATTAGTAGCTAACCGATGAAAGGATTGCACGAAAGTCCATCTGTTGTATGGACTTTCGGGTTGCAGAGAAGACGCGATTTTGATACTTTCCAAGTCCCTTCCAAATTTAAAACGGCATCACAAGTAATGTTGTTTATGGAGTAGTGAAGCGTGATAAAACTTGCTCAGACGAATTAATTACTGTTTGCTCACGTCAAAATAGTTCGTTTCTCGAATTAAAAAATAAATTAGTTTTCAGTTAAAGAGAGAAAAAATAATAAAGATGACAACTTGCTTTCATGAAGTTATTTTTATGTCCTTTAAGCAATGTTCTTCAAATATCTCAAGCTTTAAGATAGCTTTTTGATTTATCATAGTTGAAAGATACAATAGCTATACCTTTGGGGATTAAAGCCCCCCATATCAATATTATTTTTCAAAGGAGTTTTTTTTTATTATTTTTAGCCAGTGCGTTTGTAGTATCCACGAAATGGGTCCGGAGTTCGCTCTAAATCTAAAGGTGATGTTGTCTTGTACATTGCCAAAGCACACACACACAAAATTTTCGTGTCAAAGGTGAAGTATTTGAAAAACAAGTACATTAAAAGTATCTTAAGTAATAAGTATTTCGTAATCTTACTTAAGTATCAAGTAATAAGTACACCCTAGAGTTTTTACTTAAGTATAAGTACAAGTAATGGAAAATTTTACTTAAGTACTACTTCAAGTAAAAGTACTTCAAGTAAGTGAGAGCACTGATTGGAAATATATAATTTGGGCTATATATTTGCAAATTAGGCATATTAGGGGTAAATTTTTTGTTGTTCATATTTCGACTTACAAATAAAGTGAATATACCACTTGATGCCTTTTTGTATGTTCTTTACAAACATAATAATTGCTTATATTGCTATTTCAAATTTAAGTACTTTTTGACCTAACCTAACAAATTTTGGCAGTGAAAAACATACATTATTTTGTCAAAAATGACGAAAAACGCATACTTTAATTGGAAATTTGGCATCAAAGAAGAAGAAAACAGCATAATATTGTAAAATTTATTAATCCAACTCAATTGTGGAAAATCAGTGCTCATACATTATATAACATTTAAAAATGTATTAACAATGAAACAGTAAGTTTGAGACCAATGTTTTAAGCTTTTTTTTATACCCAAAAACTATTTGGGTATATTTTGGTCATTTTCAAGAGCTCAAAAAGTGCTTAAATTTGAACTTGCAATTGAAGCACTTATTATGTTTGTAAAGAACATAAAAAAGCCATCAAGGGGTATGTTCACTTTATTTGTAAGTCAAAAATATGAACAACAAAATTACCAATTATTAGTATAGCTGCATGATTTTCCCCTGGGTATGTAGGCTAAGTGGAAGGTCACTTATACCTGATCCTGCCACTACTGTTTGTACTTGGTTGAAAAAATAAAAAAATCCAAAGAAAGTTCCCATTGAAAAGGAAAGAGACCAAAAGTGAGATTGAATTTGTCATAGCTTGGAGGTTTACCCCTTCAGTCTGTTTAAAGAAAACAGATTCATAATTGAAGCTTGTTCATTTCAATCTTAGGGGTGATCTACATTTGTGACACTTCATTAAATGGTTGTAAAGGGATACTTTTATTTATGTCTTGTTTGTTTTCTACATGATTTTTTTTAACCTTTAAATTGATATACATTTCTTAGAAACTAATTAGTCATACCACAGTTCCATTTGCAAGTTTTGACCTACTTTGTAACCCTGGTCTCAAAATTGCATATAAATTTATTGAAGCTAGGAAACATAGAACTCCTGTCTTTTTAAAAGAAAATGGATGGACATAAGTAGGTTTTAATACACTAACGTCCTAGGGCCATGGCAATTAAAACAAAACAATGAAGATTAACTTTAAAATGCTTGACATTACATAAATATAACAATCACAAAGAAAAACCATTCACAAAATTTTACTTTCGTGCTCAGTTGCCAACCTGAACAATTGCCCTAAATTTTTAAACCTTGCAAATCATTCACCAGCCACCTCTTATGACCTATACTCTTATTTATACATCAACAATTCATTGAAAAGGAAGGACCACCTTACTGGCATTTCTTCCTTTGTACTTATATTTAATGGGTTTAAAAGAAAGCTTCTATGGCTAAGTCAGGAGCCCAGTAAAGGACCAGGTGGTGCTTTAGCCAGGAAGTGCAATAGGAACCCTAGATTTCTCTAAGTAACCTTTTAAGGTTGGGCCAATTCTGGCTGAACTTACAGAGTCACATCACTGACCTTTGTCCCAAACCAAATAAACTACTAATGGCAGGAATTAAACCTGTGTCCTTTGGATAAAGAATTCTCAACCTAGAGTGCCAGCCACTTAGGAAGGAACACAAATGTCACCAGAGAACAAAAATTAATTGGAAAAAGAAAATATTGAAAAAAAAACCCAAACAACTCAAGTCATAGTTGCTCCCATTTTTCACTGCTGTCCCATAAACAATATGTGTTTTATTTAGACAAATAAATTTTAAGACATGTATCAACAAAACTCCATCAGGGATTGTATTTACTTAAGATATAATCAGCAATATGAATGCTTAGTTTTGTGATATTCTAGTCTTGAAATAATAACAAAAAGAAAAATTATATGTTCTATTTGTTTTCAACCAGCTTATTTGAGCAAAATTATTTGTGACAGCAATATATCCATGGTTGGCTTAGAATCTCTCTAAAATGCTTTAAACAGAAGGAATTTTAAAAACAATTATACTGATCAGCAAGAAGAATATTAACATAACTCTCTAAACTTGGCACTTTTTAAGACAATTTTTTAGCAAAGCAAATGCAAAACTTTAATGGTGTCCTAAGCATCTAAAAAAAACCTTTAAAATGTGTCAGATGTATTTTGATGTAAGATGCCTCAGAGGCTTTTAGTTGAATTTATGAAATGAAGGGCCAGACATTCCTTTGCATTTTATCCAACATGTAAAAAGAAAAACAGTTCAAATTTTTTCAGAAAAAAAGAAGCTTGATGTAAAAAAACAAATGTATTTTTAACAGAAATCAAATGACATCAATGAAATCAAATAAAAAAAAATCATGGAGAATAAATAATATCAGCTATGTATTAAACCTATAATGAGGTGACATAAAAGATTATTTCAAAAATTAGAAAAAAAACAGTGTTATGGCTTGAAGTTCTGCTCAATCAACAGGAATAGAACTTCAGAACTAAGGCCAGAGAAAAAGAAACTGATAGCAAAAAAATTAAGGCATCCAAAAATTTCAGGACCCTCTAGAGGGAAAAGAAGAACATTGATCTTAAACTTAATGTTTCATTATAAATCTTTTTTTTTTAAATGTTATATAATCCACAAGCACTGATTTTCCAATATTAATTTGGATAAATTAATTTTTCCAATGTTATGACATTTTCTTCTTCATTGACATCAAATTTTAAATAAAAGCATGCGTTTTCATCAAAATAATGAAAGCCAGCTATTACAACCACCAGCTATACTGTTTGCTATTAATTTACCTATATTAAATATAGCAATGGTTAGTTTATGTATTTAATATATGCTATGCTTTACCCCCCCTGATGTGCAAATATATATCCCCAAATTTGTTTCTAAACTATTATAGATTTACAATTTCAAATATCCCATTATTTTGTAAAAAAAACGACCAAAAACGCATACTTTAATTGAAATTTCAGCAACAAGGAAGAAGAAAACGCCATAACATTGATAAAATTTATTTATCCAATTTAATTGTAGAAAATCTGTGCTTGTGGATAATATAACATTTTAAAAAATGGATTATAATGAAACAGTAAGTTTGAGTCCAATGTTTTAAAGTCTGAGACCAAAGTTTTAAACCTATTTTATACCCCATAATTAGGTAATTTTTAAGAGGTCAAAAAGTGCTTAAATCTGAATTTCCAGTAGAAGCAATTATTATATTTGTAAAGAGCATAAAAAAGGCATCAAGTGATATATTCACTTTATACAAAATCTAGTAATACTGTTTGCTATAAATTTACCAAAATACCTTCCTGGGACATACTTTAGCCTGTAGACACATCCCTGAAAGTTTCATTTTCCTAACCTAGCCTCTTTCAAAGATAGCCAAAAGTAGCTAAAGCAAAATTTTACCCCACTTTACCTTACAAATCCAGTTTAAACAGTAATCTCAACAAATATAGACTATAGGTATTGACCTAATCATTCTAAAAATTTTTTAACTAAAAATTATAGGATGGCTTAGAAACTAGGCTTGTTTGAATTGGTAATATGTGACTAACTCACTAATGTGATAGCTGCCTTCCTAAAAACCAACCTTTTTAATAACCAAAAAACTTTTCTCCTGACTCCTTTATTAAGTTTGGCTGATGCAAGACGGGCCTAGAACACCAAAAACCCTTTAGATCCTCAGGAATATGCATAAGATTACTTACAGGTCACTAAAAAGCTAAGATTATTTCCACTATTTACAGCTTCCTTGTCTTTTCTTTAGACTTGACGATTTCACATGTTTATCCATTTTTTTTTAAATGTAACATTGACGTCACTTATCTTCAGTAATCTTTTTAATGGGGTTAGCAAGTCCACAGATAAATAAAGCGTTCGAGGGGGTAATCTGAGTTGCGTTCGAATCGACTCGAAAAAGTCAACTTGACTTTCGAAAAAGTTGACTTTTTTCTCTGCTGCCGTTTTATTTAGTAAAAAGTTGACCTAGAAAGTCAACACAGAATTGCGAATCGAACGCTTCAATGGCAAAAAATTTAGAAATATGAAATCGTTTAGTCTAAAGAAAAGACAAGGAAATTGTTAATAGGCCTAGTGGAAATAATCTTAGCTTTTCAGTGACCTGTAAGTAATCTTATGCATATTCCTTAGGATTTAAAGGGTTTTTGGTGTTCTAGGCCTATCTTGCATAGGCTAAGCTTAATAAGGAATGAGAAGAAAATTTTTATGTTGTTAAAAAC
Source organism: Artemia franciscana (assembly GCF_032884065.1). Taxonomy (NCBI): domain Eukaryota; kingdom Metazoa; phylum Arthropoda; class Branchiopoda; order Anostraca; family Artemiidae; genus Artemia; species Artemia franciscana. Next base: position 15,868,004 of record NC_088865.1, on the reverse strand, counting down.
GTTGATTCTCAGGAAGGTAGCTGTCACATTGGTGAGTTATTCTAATATTACCAAATCTAACAGGCCTAGTTTCTAAACCAACCTATAATTTTTAGTTGAAAAAACTAAAAATTATAGGTTGGTTTGTAACTTTATATTAGCCTATAGGTTAGTTAAAAACTAAAAATTATTGGCTTCTTTTCCCAGTAAAATTGGTGCAAACAGTATTACTGGCTTTCAAATAAAGTGAATATACCACTCCATGTCCTTTTTTATCCTCTTTACAAATATAATAATTGCTTCTACCACAAATTCAGATTTAAGCACTTTTTGACCTCTTAAAAATGACCTATATGTGGGGTTATTACAAATCTGTAATAGCTTAGAAACAAATTTGGGCTATATATTTGTACATCAGGGGGTGGGGGTAAAGCATAGCATATATTAAATATGTAAACTAACCATTGGTGTATTTTTTTTATGTTTGTGCTGTTGCACTGGTGATTTCTCTTCTCATTAAAATTCAATGTGCACAAACACATAAAAAAATACAGCAAAGATTAGTTTACTTATTTAATATATGCTATGCTTTACCCCCACCCCCCCTGATGTGCAAATATATAGCCCAAATTTGTTTCTAATCTATTATAGATTTTTTATACCCCATATTTAGGTCATTTTTAAGAGGCCAAAAAATGTTTAAATCTGAATTTGCAGTAAAAGCAATTATTATATATGTAAACAGCATTAAAACAGGCATCAAGTGGTATATTCACTTTATATGAAAGCCAGTAATACTGTTTGCACCAATTTTACCCTTTTCCCTAGTTATATAGTCTGTATTCATTGAGATTGTTGTTTAACTGGATTTTTAACATAAAGTAGGGGCAAAATTTTACTTTGGCTACTTTTGACTATCTTTGAAAGAGGTTAGGTTAGGAAAATGAAACTTTCAGGGATGTGTCTGCAGGCTGAAGTATGTCCCAGGAAAGTATTTTGAAGTACCTACCTCCATTTCTTTTCCCTCTAAATGGTCCTGAAATTTTGGGTTATCAGTTTCTTTTTCTCTGGCTTTAGTTGTGAAAAGACAATTCCTGTTGATTTGCCATACTGTTGTTGCCATAACACTGGGTTTTCTAAATTTAGAAATAATCTTTTATGCCACCTCACTATAGGTTAAATATTTGGCAGATATTATTTATTCTCCATGAATTTTTTTTTATTGGATTTCATATGATGTCAGTTGCTTTCTGTTAAACATACATTTATTTTTAAAAATCAAGCTTCTTTTGAGAAAAAATTTGAATTATTTTTCTCTGAAAAATATCACTGAAATATAAAGTGATATAAAATATGAGAAATATGTGAGTGATATAAATATCACTGAAATTTTCTCTGAAATATCACTGAAAGGGGATAGGTTAGGAAAATGAATCTTTAAGGATGGGTCTACAGGCTAAAGTATGTCCTGGGAAGGAATTTCAAAGTACATATCTCTACTCATTCTTGCTCTAGAGGGCCCTGACCCTTGATGACCTTCAAAAATAGGCTATCTGTGTTATAAAAGTGAAACCTTACAAAATAAATCTTCTGCTGAAATGAAGTACAACAAAGTTGTTCTCAGCTTAACAACTTTGCTCAATCCCAATTTATAGGTTTTAAAGATATGAAAAAACATTTCCTAAATTTTGAAAAAAAAAATGGTGATATGGCTCAGAATTCTACTCAAATAAAAGGAATTGAATTTTCAGAACTAAAGGCAGAGAAAAAGAAAATGGTACCTGAAAATTAAGGTAAAATGTTGTTTTGTCAAAATTTCAATAGGTACAGACCTGTCATGGAGTCAAATTTTAGGGCTCTCTAGAGGGAGAAGAAGTGGAGGTGGGTACTTTAAAATACCTTCCCAGGATATACTTTGGCCTATAGACCCATCCCTGAAAGTTTCATTTTCCTAACCTAACTTCTTTCTGAGATAGCAAGAAGTAACTCAACTAGAATTTTACCTTTTATCTGTCTGGTAAAAAACATCCTTCAAATTTTAGATATGCTCTAATTATACAGGAGCAAAAAAATGCTTTTTAAAATTGCCATTATGAGGTAAGATATTAGCTAAAATGCCTGTATAAAGCAAACTAGCCTACCTAGGGAGCCAAAACACTTGAATTTGCTTACTGCTTCTTCAACAGTGGCAAAAGGTCTGACAATGAGTAAAGTATGGAATTTAAGTCAGAAACGCCTTTTATGCTTTTTCTATTCTCACCAAAATAAAACACAAATCCCATGTTGACTTGCACAAAAACCTCAAGATAAGTTGTAGTAATTGGTCCTTTAGCCTGATGTAGCTGCTATTTGCTGCTATGAGTGCATAGTTTATAATGGGAGCTTAAAATTGTCTTGGCAAGCTGCATGGTTGAGTATACAACCCTCTAGGCTATACTCTCTTTCTTTATGTGCATATTATTGTTTAAAAATGATCAAGCTTCACATTAATCTCCTTTCATGACCTATAGTTGAAATTTGCTAGGGAAGTATTTATTCCACTAAAAACTCACCACCTATTTTTGAACTTCAATTATACAGCCCTGTTTTTTTTTACCCCCCTTAAGCCTGTATCCAGTTTCTGATAGCCATTTAAATTTCATTTAAACCAACCCTCCTAATATAGAAATATATAGCTGAAGTTACATGTTACCTGTTGATTCTGCCAATCTATCCCTCAACCTTTAACTCCCTGTTAATTGAAGCAATTGCAACAAAGCAAGAATGGCAGGAAAGGTAACAGGTGACAGAATACATTGGAACTACATAATTTTGGCTATATATTTGCACATTAGGCAGGTTGGAGGTAAATTATAGTATAGAGATGCATGCTTTTCCCTTTGGTATGTAGGCTAAGTAGAAGATCACTTGTACCTGATGCTGTCCCTGTTGTTTTTAGTTGGATTGGAAACATCCAAAGAAAGTTTCCTTTGAAAAGGAAAGGTGAGATTGCCCAAAAGTGAGATTGAATTTGTCAAAGCTTGGAGGTTTGCCCCTTCAGTCTGTTTAAAGGAAAATGGATTCATAATTGAAGCTTTGTTCATTTCAATCTTAAGGGTGACCAATATTTGTGACAATTAATTAAATGGTTGTAAAGGGATACTTTTGTTTATTCATTAGTCTTCTTTGTTTTCTAACAGTTTTTTTTTTTTTAATCTTTAAATTGATATCCATTTCTTACAAATTTTTATTGATACCAGAGGTCCATTTGCAAGTTTTCACCTACTTTGTAATCCCTGGTCTCACAATTACATTTAAATTTACTGAAGCTAGGACACACAGAACTCCTATCTATTTAAAGAAAATCAATGGATATAAGTAGGTTTTATTGTATTTAAGCCCTAGGGCCATGGCAATTAAAAACAAAATAAAGGAGATTAACTTTATAATACTTGACATTAAATAAGCATAATAGTCACAAAGAAAAACAAATAACAAAATTATACTTCTGTGTTCAGTTGCCAACCTGAGCAACTGTCATAAATTTTTAAATCTTGCAGAACATTCACCCCCATTACATTCACAAGCTATCTCTCATGACCCACAAAATTGTCCATACATCCACATTTCAGGGAAATGGAAGGACCATGACACTGGTATTCTTCATTTCTACTTATATTTAATGGGTTTGAAAGAAAGTTTCTATGGCTAAGTCAGTAGGCCAGTAAAGGACCTGGTGGTCCTTTAGCCAGGTAGTGCAATAGGAAGCTAAGGACCAGCCAGCCTATGCTCTTGCATGCCCTTCCTCCTTACTGTCCCTAGATTTCCATCTGTACTCATTTAAATTTTGGCCAATTCTAGCTGAGGTTAGTCATATCACCAACCCCTATCCAAAACCAAATAAACTGGCAATGCCAGGAATTAAACCTATACACCTTGGACAAAGCGTTCCAACCCAAAGCGCCTACCACTTAGCAAGGAACACAAATTTGACTAGAGAACAATAATTATTTGAAAAAAAAATAGAAAATTGAAAAAAAAGATTGCTATAGTTGCCCCACTACTGTCCTATAAATGCTATAGGCCCATTTTATTTAGACAAATCAATTTAAGACAGGTATCAACAAAACTCCATCAGGGATTGTATTTGCTTAAAATACAATCAAGCTATGTGAATGCTCAGCTTTGTGATATTCTAGTCTTGAAATAATAAAAAAAAGAGAAAATTTATATTTTCTATTTATTTTTCACCAACTCATTTGAGCAAAATCATTTGTGACAGCCAAATGCCCATGGTTGGCTTAGAACCTCTCTAAATGCTCTGAAACAGCAGGAATTAAAAAAAATTATACTAATCAGCATTAAACTATCCCTTAAATTTGAACATGTGTATTTAATTTGAAAATGATGCTACTGCTAGTCAGGTTACTGTGCCGTTCCCACTGGCTCTACTGCAGTTAAAAATGGGCAGTTACCATGCAGTAACTGCAGTTACTGAAAAACCATCAGCTGGAACACACCCATAAGCAATTATATCTGTATATTATATCAATTATATATCTTATATTATTATATTATATATATATATACATAAGCAATTATATCAATTATATCTGTAAAGAACATACAAAAAGGCATCAAGTAGTATATTCACTTTATTTTTAAGTCAAAATATGAAAAAAACAAAAAATTTACTCCCGACCTGCCTAATTTGCTAATATATAGCCCAAATTATATATTTTAAATGTATTTTGCCACCTTTTAGCCTACTTATTTTTCCAGTTCTTGTTTTGCCACAGTTGCTTCAATTATCAGGTACTATGGTTGAGGTATACATTGGCAGAATCAATAGGAAATATGCAATTTCAGCCTTAGATTTCCATATTAGGAGGGTTGGTGCTAAAGTAAAGCAGAGCTGCATACTTCTCTAGTGCTTAAGTATGACCCCTTAGCAATATTGACAAGAAATGAGTAACAGAAAAAATGCAATTTGGACTAGATGGCAATCAGGAACTGGATACAGGCTAAAGGGGGCCAAAAACAGGGCTTTTTAATTGGAGTTCAAAGAACTCCAATTATACAGTGATTTTAAAAAATCACTGTATATAGGTGATTTTTTAGTGAACTAAACGCTTCCCTTGCTAATTTAGGACTTTAAATTGATTAGCCTACTGGAAAATACCTATCCTATGCAATTGAAATATTTTACCTTTTCAGAGCATTAAGACAATCCATCACAATAAAAAAAAATATCCAAGGCATCTTGAATGGAATGACTAAAAGAAGACAAATGAAAATCACAATTTGCAATCTAACAATTAAACTTCTGGCCACACAAATTGTATTAGGATACCCAGCTCTGAAATAATTGCTCAAGTAGCTTTGCAGTAACTTTAACTAATATTGCAATAACTTTATAAGTCTTTTCTTAACCATTTTATTATCTACCTATCCCCCCACCCAGTAAAAGAAAAAAACCCACCCACCCACACAAGAAAAAAGCCAGTTTTAACTAGGGTAATAACATAGTTTTTAAGTCTATTTTAGTGCAACCTACCCAACAACAAAAATCTGGCTCAATAACTCACCATACTGGTACACAAAAGTGGTGCCTTCATCCTGGATCCATCTGAACACACACTCCATGATTACCTATAATTGAAACTTTTGCCCTCTTTCCGAGTTAACTTGAGACGAACGTACAAAATGTAAAAGTTGTTAAAAGTCCTTTTACAAATCGAACGCTAAAAGTTAACTCGGAATCACAAATAAAACGTCAGAATGCTGGTTTCAGTCAACTTGGAATGTGATTCGAACGCAACTCTGACTAATCTCTGACGTCATGTGCATCTCATAAAACATAAGGATTAGTCGGATAAGTAATCGGACAAGTAAAAGACCTCGGGTAATCTGTAACTGAAGCAAATAATTTTGAATTGTCAACTCGAGAGAAAAGTAATTTTGTTTTCCTATTTAACTTCTAGGTCCAAAAATGGGTAATATTGCAGTTTAGTGACTTTTTGCTAACTGCAAGTAGTAGTGTTCTAGATTTTGGGCTCTTTTCTATCCCAGACAGTAGGCTAGTCTGAAATGTTCAAGAATTAATCCAGAGCCTAAACTAGGCATGTCCTGGAAGTATCCACCTCAAATGCTTCTCCTTCCAAATGTTACATACTTTCAATAACCAGGTATGGAGTTTATACTTTAAAGTGAAACTTGGAAATAAATGTTGTTCTAGGTATAGCTTAGGCTGCAGTGCAAACAAACCTGGAGGAAAGACATTTTATTTGAAAGGCTTTTTGCTAGGGCCTATCTTCTGAAGTGGTTAATGGTAAAATTCTATCTGATTGACTTCTTGCTATCTTGGAAAGGGTTTAGGTTAGGAAAATGAAACTACAGACTAAAGTATGTCCTGGGAAGGTATTTTGAAGTAAATACCTCCACTCCTTCTCCCTCTAGAGGGCCCTGCCCTTTGATGTCCTTTAAAAATATGTATGTTATAAAAGTGAAACCTTGAAAAATAGATCCTCTGCTTAATTGAAGTACAACAAAATTGTTTTCTAAAATGACAGGAATTGCATTTTCAGAACTAAAGGCAGAAAAAAAGCAACTAGTAACTGAAAATTAAGGTAAAATTTTGTTTTGTCAAAATTTCAATAGGTATAAACCTGTCATGTAGGCAAATTTCAGGGCCCTCTAGAAGGAGAAAGAGTAGAGGTGGGTGCTTTAAAATACCTTCCCAGGACATACTTTAGCCTATAGACCCATCCATGAAAGTTCCATTTTCCTAACCTAAACCCTTTCAGGGATAGCAAGAAGTCAATTAACTAGGATTTTACTGTGGTTAATTATAAAAATCAACCTTCTGAGAGTAAATTCAATACCATTACTGAACTTTTACTAAATCAACCTTCTGGGAGTAAATTCAATACCATTACTCAGCTGTTACAAAGGTAACCTTCTGGGAGTAAATTCAATGCCATTACTGAGCTCTTACTTAGGTGAACATGTAACTTGATGTCTACTGAATGTTCATTCTGGATCTAAGAATTGTTTTACTCAGAAAAAAATTTAAGCCCTTTATAGACCCTTAATAATGATACATTTTCCTCTGATTTTTGCTATAGGAAAGGTTTAACAGTAACAATTCTTAGGCTATTGAATAATAGGTCTATGCAGAATAATTATAAGTTTAACACATTTTGACTACAGATCCACTATACTTTACCCGTCCCTCTTATAGCCTGGAATTATATATTTCCTATGGTTCTTGATTTTGTTACAGTGAATACAATTCATGGGTACATGGATTTAAACAAGAGTGATGCTAATGACTTTAAGTAAACATGCAATTTTTTATTCAATTGGATCATGATATATAAATACTTGTGGATTATACAACTTTAACAAAATGAAATTATAAATAATAGTAGCTTTCAATCAATATTTTAGCCCTTTTCTGTAGCCAAAAACAAGATAAAAGGGTATGATTTTGTAAGGGTCCATAAAGGGCTATTGAACTTCCAAGAATAACAACTATTATATTCAAAAAGAGCATACAAGGTATTGGGTGATATAGACCTATTCATCTAATTATCTACCTGGTCTCTTCTACAGGTTCTTCAACCTTAGTTGCTAAAAGATTTAAGATAATTCATAGCTCAGCTCAATAGAAATATCTTCAAATTTACCAATACAACTTCTAGTGGTTTAGAGTTGATGCCAATGCACAACAGCAACTTTGGACAGAGTATACAAGACAGTTGGGAATAACAAGTGGGATCAACCTCCTAGTAACACACTCTTATAAAATCTTGCATCAATAATCAATAGGCAGCTAAATAGGAGAGACAGTCCCAGTTGTATTCATGGCCTCTTGTATGGTGCTGACTTGCATGTTTTGTGAAGAGAGTGTTGTTTTGTTTGCTTTTATATTCATAGGTCAGCATCATGTCACATCAATGGTGTCTGAAGATGAGCATTGGGAGTGTAGGTGCTTTAACCTCTTATTGTATAGCATATTTTGCAAACCATTTATGCATTTTGGGACATGCTGTTGAATGTCTTTGACTAGGCTAGTTTCATTCTTATAGAAGAGGTAGGTAAGACATGTCCCAAAATCCAGGATGGGTCAGATAAAAGCCCTGTACAGCTTCAGGAAGACAGACAAAGGTGACTGGTGTTTGTCTGTTTGAGCAAACCAAGACTAGAAGTTGCTCTTGATGCTTCTGATAGCCAGTGTTCATGAAATTTAAGTTGGTTATCAACTATAACACCCAAATCTCTTTCATCATGGTTATTCTGCAGCTGAATGTAAGACTGTGACCCCTTGTCAAGCATCATGTATTTATGGCATAGGTTATTGTTGCCAAAGTGGATGATGCTGCACTTTGTGAAGTTAAACCCCAACAGCTAATCATTTGCCCAGGTTTGGATTTTCAGGAGATTTGACTATAGACTTTGTTGGTCTGCTGGTCCAAAGAGCTTGGAATCATCAGTGTAAATTGTGATGTGATTGGTGACTACCTTTATTTTAACATTGATGTAAATGAGAAAGAGGGTAGGGCTCAAAGCCATACCCTGAGGGACTCCACTGATGTCTTCACATGGTAGCTGAAAGACATTGTCATCATTATCCATAAAAAGTTAAATCTGCTACTTCTGATCTGTCAAGAAATTCATAACCCATTTGATCATGTCAGCATGGATGCCAACAGCTGATAACTTTGCTTTAAGACGTTTATGTGGTACCTTGTCAAATGATTTGGCAAGATCAGGTACTATCAAGTCCACTGATATCCCCTTGTCCAGAAGGTCAGTAATAATATTATATGTCTCAACCAAGTTAGTCTCTACTGGATTTTTGCATTGACTATACACTCCAAGGTTTTGGCTACAGCTGAAGTCAAGCTGATGTTGGTCTATCCTGGTTTTGCTTCTTTAGGCACTTCCAGGTAAGCTAGGACAATGAAATTTGGCAGGTGTATCAGGGACCAGACCAGATTAAATTAGAAATAGCTGTTTTCCTGATTTGACCATCTGGGGGGTAGTGGGGGGCTGGTTAATTTGAAAAAAATGAAGTAATTTTAATTTACAAACAGGTGTTGGGATCTTAATGAAGTTTGATGTTTGGAAGGATATCGTGTCTCAGAGCTATTATTTTAAATCCTGACCAGATCTGGTGACATTAGGGGGAGTCGGAAGGGGAACCTAAAATCTTGGAAAATGCTTAGAGTGGAGGGATTGGGATGAAACTTGGTGGGAAAAATAGGCGCAAGTCCTAGATACATAATTGACAAAACCGGAACGGATATGCTCTCTCTGGGATAGTTGAGGGAGAAGGTTAAATTCGAAAAATTAGAAAAAGTGAGATATTTTTAACTGGATGAATACTTGGTGGTATATATTAAGGATGAAACTTGGTGGAAAAATTAAGCAGAAGTTACAGCAGAAGCTCTGAACAATCAGTTTTCACTCATCCAGATAATATCGTCTTGCCAGGAAGTTTAAAGTATGATATTTAAGAAGCCTTTGGACTTTGAATGAGGCTCATGCAGATCCTTTTCTCCCCTGTTACAAAATTGTTCCTAAAGCCCTTGGATACTAACAAAAAGTCTTTCCAGTTTGGCTACACAAGTTTTATTTTTGTTTGCAAGGGTGGGGAATAGAAAAATTCTGCTAATTATCATCTCATCAGCATCACCTCCAAAGTCAGTAAAAGCCTTAAAGGAATCATGAATACAGCAATTATGCAGGATTTAATTGACAATAAACTGGTCAGAGATAGCCGACATGGCTTTAGGTCTGGATGCTCCATTAAAGCAAATTTTGTAGATGCAAATGATTGCTAGAATGCAGTATTCCAGTTGACATAGTTCTCTTAGATTTTGTCAAAGTATGTGATAAATCTTGTAATTGTCAACTGAAGTCAAAAATAATAGCTATTGGCATAAACAAAGAGATGATAGAATTTGGGATTATGTTCCTCAGTTGAAGAGTGCAGAGGGTTAAGGTCTTTGGAGACAATAGGCAAGAAATTCTCTCAAAATATCCTGAAGTTGTCAGCACCATTCTTGAAGGAACAATCTTGGGTCTAATGTTGTCAACACTTTGATTAATATTGCTCCACAAACTCTAAGAAATGAGATGAGCCTTTATGCTGATGACTCAAAACTTCTTAGATCTGCAGATTTGTTAATGAAATAATCTTCCATACAAGAAGATTTATATGCTCTCTCACTTTGGGTCCACTAGTGAAAGCTTAAATTTAGCATCTGATAATGTAAGACAGTGCGTTTCAGGAGAAAGAACAAAAGGTGGTAGGATGATATTATTAAATGCTATGGCTTCAGACAATTAATCACCACTTCAGCAGCTGAGATTAATTTGGGAATTTTTGTTGCTGAGGAACAGAAATTTCACAATAATGCACAACAAGTAGTTGACAAAGTGTTCCAGACCCTTGGTATAATTAAGAGTACTGTACATAGCACACAATTCAAATGACAGTCAAGCTGTACTATGTTCTTGTGCAACCATTGCTAGAGTTTTGGATGTGTGCTGCCATACCCTTTAACAATGGTGATCAGCAGAAACTAGAATCTGTCCAAGATCATTGACAAAACTGTTGACAGATGCAAGAATCTTGATCACTCATCTCAATTGAATAAACTACAGCTTCCAACATTTGTGCACAGACACCAGAGAGATATCAGAAGGGCTTGTAAGATTTTTTTAATCCCAACTTCTCCAAAAATAGAGTCTATACCACAGTCCACAATCAATACTATTCTAGTAGAGCAGAAGTCTGTTGGAACAATCTTTGTTGGGCAGCTGTCACACCCCCTCTACTGATGCATTTAAGATTGATTTTGACAAGAGGTGGTCCACCAAACCATAGAAGGCAGAGCAGAACACCACTGAGACCTTGGCTCCCCATCATCACTGACCAGTGACTCTGCAGGATTATTTTCATTTTTCTGGACAGTAGAATTTATGGTAATATTTTGGTAAATTATGAGCTCTATCACAGACAAAGATAGATTCCAGACTGCAGGAATCTTCCAGTCTGTACAAGCTACCCACTATATCAATAGATGAAAAAAAACAAACAAACAAATATATTATTAAAGCCTTATGAGGGACCATCAGAGGACGAGGGGGAGTTTTGTGCATTCTTAAAAAAAAAACAAGATCTTCGGAAATAGCATAAAATAAGGAATCTGATGGTAGTGCTAGTATTTGTATAGAATGTTTCTTTTCGGCTAGTAATATCACGCCTTTACTCAAATACTCCTTTTTATGTTTTTTTCTAAATATACTAATTGCTTCCTTAACAAATTTCATTTTGAACCCTTAAAGTGACCCCTTGTTCTTAATTATTTGCCAGTAGAAAACGGTAACCAAAAATTGTGATGTCCACTTTAAACCACAAATATTTGCTTCTATTGGTTGATTAGCTTTTGCAGCAAAATAATAAAGAACAAAAGAATCATTACGGTATATTTAATTACTTTTAAGCATACTTGCCAGCAGTGGGATGATCCTGTGTCATGCAACTGAAAAATATGGTTAGAATAAAAAGATTGGAATGCATGTATATCCATAAAGGCGAAGGGTAAAGTAAAGCAATACACATATAGGAATGAGATAAGTAAATATTTATGATTGTTTTAAGGTAGTTTTAAGAATTTCTGTAAAAATTTTCCAGTAAAGAAAATGGTGTCACTTTGAGGGCTCAAAATCAAATTTGCAAAAGAAGAAATTAGTATAGGCTATATAGAAAGAGCATAATAAGATACATCAAGTTACGTGTTTATCTTCTATAGCTAAGTAAAAGAAAGAGCAAAAAATTTATTATACCAATTGCCACCATTAAGAGGCAATGCATTCATTTTGATCCCTAAAAAGTGTTCCATGTTATTTAGTGAAACATATTTTCTTATGCTTTTTGGAAGTAAACCTATATAACAAAATATAGAACGTTCAACTCTCTATTCAATATGCCTTTCAAATAAAATATACATGCTCATAAGGATATTATCCTCTCATTGCTAAAGAAATTGGAGCCTATCTTTGCTCCTTTCTAAGTGGTGACGTTAGAAAGTTGGCCTACAGCAAAAAAATCAACTTTTGAACTAAGACAGATAGAGTTTTTTTTCGGCGGCAATCGATAGCTCTTGATGAGCTGATCAAAGTATATGACATCCATTTTTTGGTACAGAAATTCCTTCATGAGGTATACCAGTTTGAAAGTTTCAAAGGATTGACAACTTCAGTATTAAGGTACACAATGAAACGAAATCTAGGCCGTACAAATTGTGAGACATATAGAGGACTTGTAAGCAACAGTTGGCTGTTAGGTGATAATCATCTTCAGCAATAAGGGGTTAGCAACTTTTGCTAGTTGGTGTGTCTAATATTTGTTTCCAGTGTATATGATGGTAAAACCAATTTGGTTCCAGTGGTAAGACATGTAGGGGACTTGTAAGTAAATAATCTGCTGTTAGGCTACAGTCAACTTCAGCGATGAGGGGTTTGCAACTATGCTAGTTGGTGTACCCATTTATTTGTTTCCGGTGAACTTGATGCCTATCACGGGAGAGTGACTTATAAGTAAGAATCGGTTCACTTTGGGCGAGAAACGGCTGTTAGCTTATAATAATCTTCGGCAATGAGGGGTTTGCCACTTTTGCTAGTTGGTGTACCTATTATTTGTTTCCGGTGTATTTGATGGTTAAGCCAATTTGGTTCCAGTGGTAAGACATGTAGGGGACTTGTAAGTAATAATCGGCTGTTGGGCTACAATCATCTTCAGCGACGAGGGTTTTGCAACTTTTGCTATTTGGTGTACCCATTTATTTGTTTCCGGTGAACTTGATGTCTATCACGGGAGAGGGACTTGTAAGAATCTGTTCACTTTGGGCTAGAAATTTGTGCAAATTGGTGCAGATTGTATTTGATCTCTTTAAATCTGACAGAATTATGTGTTTACGCAACTGGTACAAACGATAACGTAAAACAATGAGGTGGATTCGTAACAATTAGTGTCACCTATGGTATTTCAATCCTGAAAAGTCACGGATAGCTTTATAATACCAACTAGATTATATAATATATTGTTCCAAGTTTTCATCCGTCACGATGTCTACGATTGAAAAGGATAAAGTTCAACTGGCTGCAAAGTCAATTTAGTCCCTTCTTTTGATATTATTTTGTAGTTGTTGTTTTTTCAACGCTGAGGAATAGCCTTTGGTCATGTGATAACTGATTTCGTTCTTGTTTGAACATACCGTTTTAAAAACTTCGATAGGCTGACAACTTCATCATTTAACCGATAGTTAAAAAACAAGCACAAACGAGAATGTAAAACAATGAGATAGTTTCGTAATAATTAATAGAATATCATCTATGGTATTTTGATCCTGAAAAGTTAGGGATAGCTTTATAATACCAACTAGATTATATAAGATATTGTTCCGAGTTTTCATCCGTCACGATGTCTACGATTGAAAAGGATAAAGTTCAACTGGCTGCAAAGTCAATTTAATCCCTTCTTTCGATACTATTTTGTTGTTGTTTTTTCAACGCCGAGGAATAGCCTTTGATCATGTGATTACTGATCAATAGCGAAGAAACAAAACCAACGTGTTGCTCTCACAACACTTTAGTCGGCGAAGCCGGACAAAGGTTGCCGCAACACTTCACGTTGCCCGGGCAACGTAGGTCTAGTTTAGCTTGTTATTAAGTTGGTCAACGTTAGTGATAAGAGCAGAAAAATCTATACTTACTCTTTTTTGGTCTTTTTTACTGTGTTAGTTTGTCTTGCAGTTGGGTTCATCTACATTCTCCTGTAGTGAGACAAATGTTGGAGTATCCATTGTGGATTTTGCAGTCCAAAAACTTTCCAATTCCGTTTCATATTGAGTTAAATCTGCACTACAGTTGATAGTTTTTCAAGAGACGCAACACTAATATTCACGCTGTTTACATAATCCAAAGTTTTGGGTTCTACACTTGCATTGGGGTCTGCCCCATTGGTGGCCCATTTTTTGTAACGATCTTGAAATCACATATGGCAAGTTTTTTTCACCTGTTTGTTCCTTCAGCTGTTCCACAAGCTATTTATGTTTTTTCATGGTCCTGCTTTGAGTGGAACTAGATATCCTCTTTTGTATCAAACGATTCTTTCAGGATTTGTTTCTTGAGTTGGAAAGAATACACTGTAGATAAAACCGACAAAATAGTATTGGGTGATTTGCTTGTTCCACTCAGCACATGTAGATGTCAAACATTACTAATAGGGCTTCTTGCGATCCCGTACTTGCTTGAAAGGAGATTTTTGAGAGCACTGCCATCATTCTTTGATATTTCAAAGCCATAAGTAACAATGTTGTTCTTTCGTGCTTTGCAATCTTTTTTGGCATAAATAATTTTACAAGCATCTGTTTCAAATGACTTCTGGAAATTTACACTCAAAGCCCTCACCTCTTCCTGTACAATTTGCTTAGTTTCAGCAACACTGCACTTAGATAATAGGGCTGCTTCTACACTGTTAACCTTGTCTCTTATACCACTAAGTTCTGCTCTAAGGCGCTTTCAGATTGCACAGTTGTATTTACCAGGCTTGTTTACAAGCTGAACATTGCTTGGGAAATTACCTTTGTAATGTCCTGAAATACAATCTTAATAGGGGGGGGGGGAGGATTAATGCCAGAACTGCCTCTCACTCAATTTGACAATCTGTCTTGACTTTTTCTAAAATTAGCCATGGCTTGATGCCCATAACTATTCCATTTTAATTCAAAAATCAGTGGACTCGGTTTATAATAGCATCTTTTGACGTTTTCAGTTTCTCTCACAGACATAATAGATATACATATCTATTAAAAAATGAACTAACATCATTTTTATACAATCCAAATAAGGGGGAGGGGGGTTAATGCCAGAATTACCTCTCACTCAATTGGATTAACTGCCTTGACCTTTTTTACAGTTAGCCATGACTTGATGCCCAGAACTATTCTATTTTAATTCAAAAATCAACGAACTCGGTCAAGGCCTTCAGTAGGTTAGGTTCGGCAAGGTAGATTATGTGTGTTAGGGACACTGAAAAATAATTCGAGGGAAGAGATTTCCTGGAGTACCGTCCGCACTTCGGCACTACAGACGCATAAGCACGTTGAATGGCGGAAGTTGTTTATTTGCTTATTTATTTATTTGAAAACCCATCATACAAAAGCAAAAAGACAGAGCATTAAAAGAAAACAAAATGGTAAAACAATAAAGACAACAATTTAACACTTTGCAAAATACAAGACAGGCAAATATACAAAAGAAACCAGAAAAAAGACTTTTAAGTGAACAAGTATAATTTACATAATCTTCAAAGTGGCGCGACATACTATATATGCTGCAGAACAATAACGTTAAACAATCTTACAAGAATTAAAGTATCATTATTATTGAAATTATTGAAAAACATGTGTCGATAGACAGAGCATAAGAAAAAAGAAAACAGAATACATCACTGCTTCAGAATGTGGGACAATTATTTAAACCAGTGCTTCCATTGTCCCCGAATTTTCGGGGATTTCCCCGAACATTGAGAAAAATCCCCGAAAAAAAATGTCGTTCCCCGAATCCCCGAAAACTCCCCAAAAATCTTTCTTTTCCCATGATCTACCCGAAATAGAATTAGTGGAAGGCTCACTGTTCGTTCCAAAATTTTAATATTATTTTGCAACTTTATACTATGGTACGCTGGCGAACGCATGATATTGAAAAATATAAAACGGAATTGAGCTTATAGTTTGGAAATTCAAATCTTCTAAGCATTGGAAAGTTCAAAATTAACCGGTTGGGTATAATATCTTCTGCTTCAAGTTATAATTATCTCGTGAGTATTGGTGATTCTTCGTATTTCCTTGATTATTTTACCATACTTACACTTTAGACAATTGTGATTGCAGCTGAATGCTTCAGTTACCTAACCAGGGTCTACCTGTTCCCACCCAAAACTTCCATCCCCCCTACTCTCAAACTCTATTTGGAATCCTCACTAAAGGACAAAGTGCAACAATATATACGCAAGCACCAAATGTTTGGTGCTTTGGAAGAAAAAGGGAGGTATATTGTATATCAGTACTATTGCAGAGTCCTTCAGTGTTATAAGTCCCAGGAATATGAACACACTCAAAAAGAATGTAGAGCTAAAGAGTCTGACTGACTCTTTAGCTGAAACTGATCCAGTTATGTGAGACTAACCAGATCAAATTGCCGAAAATCGTAATCTTTGATCCTACGGAGGTCTCAACTAAGCCTGATGAATTGAATGCTATTGTTACTCAAAAAGTGACAAAAATCTCCAATAATTTGAAGGACTTTATTGAAAGTGAGAAAAAAGTCCTTGCAGCTGAGAAACTTGCTACATCCATGAATCAATTAGTCACTCCACCGGCCAAGCCTTCCTATGCAGTTATTCTCAAGAAGCCCCCCTTAGACCTTAAAAAGCCTGACTCCCGTAAAGCTTATCTGGAGCATGTTTGTGGAGAAGCTAGTGGGAATATAATCGAGCTTCGTCCAAGTAGAGACGCCTGGAAAGTAGTCACAAAGGATAAGTGGTGCCGAATCTAATATATCACGCATAACCGGGATTAACCCTGAAGTCGAGCCTAAACTCCAATGCCCCTCCTTTTTCGGTATTATCCGTTATGTTCCTGAAGATCTGGATCAAAAATGCCTATATGATCTGATTGCCAACTGTTTGAAAGCAACTCAAATCCGAAACTCCCGTTCGTTTAAGCTTCTTTTTGAGTCTAAAGAGGACCTCGAGTCTTCTATTCGCTTTCCGCCCATCATAGGGTGCGAAAGACTCCCCATTAGTATATTTCAACGCTTGCCACTCCAATGCTTTTCTTGCCAGTCATATGGTCATTTTGCGTCTGCGTGCTCAGGTACCCGAAAATGTTCCAAGCGTGGTGAGGCTGTCCACTCCACCTAAAGATAATCCTTGTACCAAGGCACTTAAGTGTGCTCTTTGCAATTTCTCCGACCTCCCATGTTACACTTTTAAATGTCCTGTCGCTCAGTCTCTTCTAAAGAATTCCAATGCCTGAAGAAACCTTAAAAATTGTATCGTGGAACATCAATGTGTAAATTGTACCAAGACATCACCTACTGTCTGAACTTTGCTTGCGGTTTGACGTGGTGGGTCTTCAGGAACACTTCTTGTCAAGCGATAGTTGTCAACTGTTGGAGTTCACGTCTTCTCATCTGTTTTTTCACCATGCTAAGTCCACTCGCGGTAGGCCTTCAGGTGGTTTGGCCCTGATGATACGGAAAGAGCTACTTGGTAATCTAGTTGCTAAATCTGAAAGTTTCCTTGCGGTTGAAGTTTCGAATGTGGTCATATTCGTCGTTTATTTTCCTACTAATTACCGTAATGATATGTCTGAGAGAAAGTTCTCTCTCACATGTACATCTATTGCCAAGCTAGTATTAAAATATGAATATGAATGCCTAAGTTGTCTCCTGTTTGGTGACTTTAACTGTGAACTGTCTGACCCTGAAAACAATAGATCTCAGATCTTGCTCCATGCTTGTCCAAGTCTCACCTATGTTGGAAATGATCGTGATTTTACGTACATCCATCAGTCTGGTTCCGTGTCTCAGTTGGACTATTTCTATTGTTCTTCTATGATTGAACCCACCTCTAATACTACGGTTCTTCTTGATTACTCCATATCCGACCACATGCCGATCTGTAATTCTTTTCAAGTAAAGCCCTTGCCGCAAACTTCACCCACAAATTACCCACCTAAATGGTTGTTCAGCCTCAACTGAGAAAGCAGCTAACATCGATTCCTACCAGAGTTCATGTGACTACATACTGTCGAAGATCCGAATTCCTTTCGCACTTCTCTGTTGTCCAAATATGACAGTAGAATCAGAAAAAACATCCTACTAAACATCTACTGTTCTGAGATAACGTATGCTATCCATACAGCTGAGAAAACTGCAGTTCCGGTCCGCAATATTCGCCACGGCACGGAAGTGCGTAACTGGCGGAATAATCCTAATCTCCTCGCCGCATGTGATTCAGCAAAATTCTCGCTACATTTATGGGTAGATTGTGGGAAGCCGCGCTCTGGAGTAGTCAACGCTGTTCGTATTTACACGAAACGTAAATTTCCCAAAGCCATCGCACAGCATAAGGCTAACGAAATTGCCCGTACCAGCGAGATTGTCGATAATTCGCCTCTTGCTTTATGGCATCTTCGATCTAAGAATAAATCTTCCAGTGGCCCGCCCTGCATGCCAGAAAAAGACTGGTGCGACTACTTCAGAGACCAATTTTCAGCCCCTAATTCCTACCTAGATAACACCTTTTGCCAGGCCCTCGCTAAGGAGTTTCAGTTTGCAGTTAAGGATATTGGTGTCCTGGTCACTCCGTCCTTGATGCGTTCCAAAATTGATAAGGTAAAAAAAAGAAATCTAAGGGCATCGATGGTATATCTGGTACCCATTTAAGCTTTGCCACCAATCTTCTCCTAGAGCACCTTTCTCTGCCATTTCAAATGATTTTCGTTACTGGCATCGTTCCAGACAGCTTTGGTGTTGGATTGGTCCATCCTATTCTCAAAAAAGGTAAACCAGCTGACCAGTGCGCTTCATATCTGCCGATCACTGTTTCAACTACTTTTTGTAAGCTATTTGAGTCCCTTATTTTTGATGAAATTGCACTTGGATGCACTACTCCGGACGACCAGTTCGGTTTCAAAAAGCACTCAGGACGGGAACACGTTCACAGCGTTCTTGCAAATCTTTTTATTGATGCAGATAAAAATGGTGATCTTCTCGTCTTTGGAGCACTTGATGTTAGTAGATCCTTCGATTCTGGCATCCATGGCCATATCCTGCTCAAAGACCTTCAGCGAGGTGTTTCCTCTTGCATCATTTCCCCTGTTTACAGTATGTACAATAAGCTCTCGGCTGTTATCCTGATCCCCTCTCCGTCCGGCAGTTTTCCTTCTAAAGAAATGCTGAGAGTCAAGAAAGGCGTACGTCAAGGTGGCAAAACTTCTCCATCACTGTTTAATTACGCTATTATCGAAGCACAGCAAGTAATAAAGCCGTCGTGCTTTTTCCGTGGGATTAATCTTTCGCTGCTGAACTTTGCTGATGACATTCTTCATGTTTCTCGTTCGATATCTTAAATAAGCACAAGTCCTAGATACATGATTAACATAACCGGAACGGATCCGCTCTTTTTGGGGTAGTTGGGGGGGGGGGGTAATTCTGAAAAATTAGAAAAAATGAGGTATTTTTAACTTACGAATGGGTGATCGGATCTCAATGAAATTTTATATTTAGAAGGATATCGTGTCTCAGAGCTCTTATTTTAAATCCCGACCGGACCTGGTGACATTGGGGGGAGTTGGGAGGGGGAAACCTAAAACTTGGAAAACACTTAGAGTGGAGGGATCGGGATGAAACTTGGTGGGAAAAATAAGTACAATTCCTAGATACATGATTGACATAACTGGAATGGATCCGCTCTCTTTGGAGTAGTGGGGGGGGGGGTTAATTCGGAAAAATTAGAAAAAATGAGGTATTTTTAACTTACGAACCGGTGATCCGATCTCAAAGAAATTTGATATTTAGAAGGATATTGTGTCTCAAAGCTCTTATTTTAAGTCCCGACCGGATCTGGTGACATTGGGGGGAGTTTTGGGTGGGGGAACCTAAAATGATGGAAAACGCTTAGATTGGAGGGATCGGGATGAAACTTGGTGGTAAAAATAAGCAGAAGTCTTAGATACGTGATTTTCATAATTGGAACGGATCCGCTCTATTGGGGGGGGGGGGGGTTAATTCTGAAAAATTAGAAAAATTGACGTATTTTAACTTACGAAGAAGTGATCGGATCTTCATGAAAGTTCATGTTTAGAAGGACCTCGTAACTCTGATCTCTTGTTTTAAATCTCAACCGGATCCAGCGTAATTGGGGGGGGGGGCATTTGGGGGGAACGGTAAATCTTAGAAAATACTTAAAGCGGTGAGATCCGGATGAAACTGGATGGGAAGAATAAAAACCTGTCTAAGATACGTGACTGACATAACTGGACCGGATTTGCTCTCTTTGGCTTAGTTGGGGGGGGGGGGGGGTTAATTGTGAAAAACTAAAAAAAATCAGGTATTTTTAACTTATGAACGGGTGATCGGATCTCAATGAAATTTGATATTTAGAAGGATATCGTGTCTCAAAGTTCTTATTTTAAATCCCGACCGGATCTGGTGACATTGGGGGAAGTTTGGGGTGGGCTAACCTAAAATGATGGAAAACGCTGAGATTGGAGGAATCGGGATGAAACTTGGTGGGAAAAATAAGCAGAAGTCTTAGATACATGATTTACATAATTGGAACGGATCCGCTCTATTGGGGGGGGGGGGTTAATTCTAAAAAATTAGAAAAAATTATGTATTTTTAACTTTTTAACCTGAAACTTCATATTTAGAAGGACCTTGTAACTCTGATCTCTAATTTTAAATCTCAACCGGAAACCTTAGAAAATACTTAAAGCGGTGAGATCAGGATGAAATTGGATGGGAAGAATAAAAACCTGTCTAAGATACGTGACTGACATAACCGGACCGGATCTGCTCTCTTTGGGGTTGTTGGGGGGGGGGGGGTAATTCTGAAAAACTAAAAAAATGAGGTATTTTTAACTTACGAACGGTTGATTGGATTTCAATGAAATTTGATATTTAGAAGGATATCGTGTCTCAGAGCTCTTATCTTAAATCCCGACCGGATCCGGTGACATTGGGGGGAGTTGGGAGGGGGAAACATAAAACTTGGAAAACACTTAGATTGGAGGGATCGGGATGAAACTTGGTGGGAAAAATAAGCACAAGTCCTAGGTACATGATTGACATAACCAGAACGGATTCGCTCTCTTTGGGGTAGTTGGGGGGGGGGGGGGTAATTCTGAAAAATTAAAAAAAATGAGGTATTTTTAAATTACGAACGGGTGATCGGATCTCAATGAAATTTGATATTTAGAAGGATATCGGGTCTCAAAGCTCTTATTTTAAGTCGCGACAGGATCTGGTAACATTGGGGGGATTTTTGGGTGGGGGGACCTAAAATAATAGAAAACGCTTAGATTGGGGGGATCGGGATGAAACTTGGCGGGAAAAACAAGCAGAAATATTAGATATGTGATTTACATAATTGGAACGGATCCGCTCTATTGGGGGGAGGAGGTTAATTCTGAAAAATTAGAAAAAATGACGTATTTTCAACTTACGAAGGAGTGATCGGATCTTAATGAAATTGCATATTTAGAAAGACCTCGTAACTCAGATCTCTTATTTAAAACCCAGCCGGATCCAGCGTAATTTGGGAGGGGGGCAGTTGGGGGGTACCGGAAATCTTTGAAAATACTTAAAGCGGTGAGATCAGGATGAAACTGGGTGGGAAGAATAAAAACCTGTCTAAGATACGTAACTGACATAACCGGACCGGATCTGCTCTCTTTGGTGGAGTTGGGGGGGGGGGGGTAATTTTGAAAATTGAGGTATTTGTAGCTTACGAAAGGGTGACCATATCTTAATTAAATTTGATATTTAGAAGGATCTTGTGCTTTAAAGCTCTAATTTTAAATTCCGACCAGATCCTGTGACATTTGGGGGATTGGAGGGGGAAACCGGAATTCTTCGAAAACGTGAAAATTGGGGTATTTTTATCTTACGAATAGTTGATCGGATCATAATGAAATTTGATATTTAGAAGGAATTCATGTCTCAGAGCTCTTACTTCAGATCCCGACCAGATCTTTTGACATTGGGGGAGTTGGAGGGGGAAATCTTGGAAAACACTTTGAGTGGAGGAATCGGGATGAAGCTTGGTGGATAGAATATGCAAATGTCGTTGATACGTGATTGACGGAACCGTACTGGATTCGCTCTCTTTGTGGGAGTTGGGGGGAGGGGTTCAGTGATTTGGCGATTTTGGTGCTTCTGGACGTGCTAGGACGATGAAAATTGGTAGGCGTGTCAGTGAGCTGCACAAATTGACTTGATAAAGTCGTTTTCCCAGATTCGACCATCTGGGGGGCTAAAGGGAGAGGAAAAATTAGAAAACAATAGGTATTTATAACATACGAGTGGGTGATCGGATCTTAATGAATTTTGATATTTAGAAGGACATCGTGACTTAGAGCTCTTATTTTAAATCCGGAAAGCGGTGAGATCTGGATGAAACTGGATGGGAAGAATAAAAACCTGTCTAAGATACGTAACTGACATAACCGGACCGGATCTGCTCTCTTTGGTGGAGTTGGGGGGGGGGTAATTTTGAAAATTGAGGTATTTGTAGCTTACGAAAGGGTGACCATATCTTAATGAAATTTGATATTTAGAAGGATCTTGTGCTTTAAAGCTCTAATTTTAAATTCCGAACAGATCCTGTGACATTTGGGGGATTGGAGGGGGAAACCAGAATTCTTAGAAAACGTGAAAATTGGGGTATTTTTATCTTACGAATAGTTGATCGGATCATAATGAAATTTGATATTTAGAAGGAATTCATGTCTCAGAGCTCTTACTTCAGATCCCGACCAGATCTTTTGACATTGGGGGAGTTGGAGGGGGAAATCTTGGAAAACACTTTGAGTGGAGGAATCGGGATGAAGCTTGGTGGATAGAATATGCAAATGTCGTTGATACGTGATTGACGGAACCGTACTGGATTCGCTCTCTTTGTGGGAGTTGGGGGGAGGGGTTCAGTGATTTGGCGATTTTGGTGCTTCTGGACGTGCTAGGACGATGAAAATTGGTAGGCGTGTCAGTGAGCTGTACAAATTGACTTGATAAAGTCGTTTTCCCAGATTCGACCATCTGGGGGGCTAAAGGGAGAGGAAAAATTAGAAAACATTAGGTATTTATAACATACGAGTGGGTGATCGGATCTTAATGAATTTTGATATTTAGAAGGACATCGTGACTCAGAGCTCTTGTTTTAAATCCTGACCGGCATTAAGCCTCTTGTTTTCTTTTAAATCAATCTATTGATTCATAGAATTTTGTTAGAGCTCATACCATATGATCTCTTGGCTCTTAGCTCTTCATACCTCGTCACAAGTGCCATATGAGCTCTTAGCTCCTGTTTTCTTGTTAGAAAACAAGGAAGTTTCCAGAAGGATGCAGTATAGAGGATATGGAGAAGGCTAACAGCATTAAATAGACTTGCTAGAAGAAGTCAGTTGCATCAAAGCTTACAAAAAACAATGGAAGCGTAAGCTGCTGAGATCCTATGTCTGATTTGTTCAAGAAGAAGTTTTCGGGCGTGTCGGATAGAAGAAGAAATGGGCAGACCTAGATACATAAGGTGATCTATATGTTGAACAGAGCTAGATCCAAGCTGGATCCAAGTTTTCCAGTTAAACAGGACAATACTGATTTGGAGGAGTTGAATTCAAGCCCAAATTTCTAATATTCTGCTTCAAGGCTTCCAAAAATTTTGGCGATATGTTGAAGAGTTTAACTAAGGCTTAGGATGTCATCAGCTGAAATCAGTGAAAGTGGGCAGAAATCTTGGGCTTCCAGTACATAGTTATTGAAGAGTTCAGTAGAGATGGCAGTGAAAAATCAGTGAAAGTTGGCAGAAATCTTGGGCTTCCAGTACATAGTTATTGAAGAGGTCAGTAGAGATGGCAGCTCCTTGACGAGCCCCTTTCTTGACTGGGATAAGGTGGGTAGAAATCTTGGGCTTCCAGTGCTTAGTTATTAAACAGGTCAGGAGCGGTGACAGCTCCTTGACGGGCCCCTTTCTTGACTGGGATAAGTTGTCTGTGCGAAATCGGGGGCATGCCTTTACCTGGGGGTAGTTTCAGGCAGATATGTAGTCTTGAATGTAAATCCCAAAGAGATCCACATTTACCAGCTTTCAAAAGCATCACTGCATAGATAAGAGAAACGAATGCATTTCTGATATCATGACCCCCAAAACAATGTTTTCTCCCAAGGATTCCCCATTAATCAGGGCAGTTGCAACAGCAGTTAAAGCATCAGCACACCCGGTACCTCACTTAAATCCAAGCTGTTGAGGAGGAGTATAGCAGACTTTTTCAAGTCTCCTAATAAATAGTATCTCAAACAGCTTGCAACCCTCAGATTTCCCTGAAAATCATCTGGATAATTAGAGATAGATGGCTTGAATCACACTGACTTGGTCAATACCAGCTGAACGTTTCCATTTTAATTTTTGGATGGCATCTTAGACAGAACTGGTACTGACCACATAATCTTCATTGGGTTGAGCATCTAGAAACTGATCCGAACTACTTCATAGGATTGCTCTGTCATGGGATCAGGGGCAGAAAACTCATATTCGTAATTTGCATACCATTCAGCCTCTGGAGTGCCAGCTGGCGATGGTGACAAAGAAGAGGGTGCTGAGGAGCAGACACATTTAAATACCATATTTTGATCTTGTTTTGCACGGGTAGAATTGCTATTAATAAGATCTCTACAATGTTGAGCTAGGATTTTGGAAAACTTTTGCTTCGTAGAGATCCATATGCCTTTCACGTGCCTGGTAGTAGGACGCCCACACCCTTTTCATATAGAAAACCAACAATTCGCTTGTCCACATGAAGTAAAAAGTTCTGGATTTATGGACCATCCAGGAACGATTCCTTTGAAGACATGTTGCATAAAGACAGCTTGTTTTTCGGCAAAGCATAGGTCTTAACAATTGCTTTTCCAGTTTTGATGATTGTTTCTGCTGTCATAATACCAAGATATCTCAGCTCCGATTTCTTAGGGACAACATTATTTCCAAGAGTGACAGAATCACTTAGCAGTGCATTAAAGCAGTGCATCAATATTAATAGAAAGCCCAATAGATTGAAAGTCACTTAGGAGTCAATTCAGGTTGTCTCGTAAGTCTGCTTCGGATCTATTGAGCAGGAGGACTTCATCAGCGTATGGCAAGTGAGACAGGTCAGTACCATGCAATAGGAGAGAGGGAGAGATACAGTCCAGAGTCTTGGAGATTGCAAGAAATCTAAGAACGCTGCCTTGCCTCAAACGTCTTATGATTTTGCAGGATCTGAAATTGCACCTTCCCTTTGGACAACGCGGTCGAATTCTTGTACAAAAATTTCAGAGTACTCAATATGCTCAAACTTACTCCATTGTGCAGTAGAGCATTTATTGCTTGCATGTGATTGACGCTATCGAACGCCTTCAACATATCCAAAGTGCATGTATATAGAGGCGCCTTATTTCTTTCCAAGTCCATGAGTACGTTAGCCAGAAGGCAATGAGCCTCTGGGAACCCGAGACGTTTCGGGGTTCCTAGCTGATTGTCCCAAAAGTGTCCAGTGTCAAGCTTGGAGAAGATCACATATCAAACACTTTGCTCAAGATGCACGAGATGGTTATTGGTCTATAAGATTTGTATTTGTTTGGATCTTTTCCTGTTTTGGCGATAGATGAAATGACCCCTCTCAGGGAAGTGTTAGGAATAAAACCGCTGGTGATACCCATCTGGAAGATAAGCTGAAGATGGGGAATAGAAAAATTCAGGCAAGTCCTTGAGGTATTTTATTATAAGATTATTGCTTTCTGTCCCATTCTTTGCTTTGGAAAGTACTTTTCTGACAGATAGCTTGATCTTCTCAAGGGAAATGGTAACAACGCAATTCTGCCCTGAAAAACGTACAAGCCAGCTGGAAACTTCCGTTTCATACTGTTTGGTCATAGTAAGATTCTTATCTCCATACGTGGAAATACAGTAAAAGTGCCAATCATCCAGTGTCAGAAAAGTACTAGATGGACGATCGTCTGATCTGATTAGGCTTAGCCGTGATTTCTTATTTCCAGTGAACTGTTGCCTGATAATTCGGCACCTCTTCATTTCAGCTTTGAATTTGCGTTTTACGCTCTGTTTCAGCTCGAGTGCAGTCCTGCGTAGTGGTCTACCACAAGCAGTCCAAATGTTCAGCCACGTTTTTGCATATAATTTTGGCCTGGAGTTCGGTGGATTCGGACCAAATTGGTTTCTCTGTCCAAATTTCGGCTCGTCTTGTTGGAACCAGTTTTGATTCGGCAACTTTCAGAGCATGGATGACTTGATGGTAATAAGCATTGAAATCAATAGTGACTGAGACATTGGAAGGGGCTGAGCAGAATAGACGAAGCGGAGCTTTGATGCAGCTTAGAAGCGAAGCAATAGTGACAACATACAGGGGTATATTGCATTTTTCCCAATTGGATACGTTTTGCTGATGAGGAATGACATATTGCCAAAGATTTTTTGGAGCTTATTCAACAAGGGCAAAACGAAAAGTAGGTCGTCCCCTGATAGGATAGGAAGAAGCCGTAAGGCAGGATCTAAAGGAAATTTATAATTATTGGGAGGGTTCGGTTAAATAGGGAAGCTTTGGATAGATTAGGATGGAAGAGGTCCATTCGCAGGTGTTGGCCTCAGGTGGACTGGTACCACAGTGAGTTGTAAGTAATAGGATTTTAAAGAATTAACTGTCAAAGCTATGAGAAAACGCAAGCTTCGAAAACATGTTTCTGAAACTTTGACACATTTTCATGACACCAGAATCAGTAAAAGAGTTTTATAGAACTTACATCACAAACAATTTATTTTCCAAAAATCTAGATAAAAGGTTGACTGGTGGCATATCAAGGTCTAAGTAGATCAGCTGCCTGGCGCTATGAGATCGATTTGCAAAAGCTAATTCGAAGAGTGGAGAAGTAAATTTACAACTAGTAAAACAGACATTTTATAATGATCTATTTTTTTTTATATTTAACTTTTACTATTTATATTTTTCCATTGCCAGCCCCACATTTTATTGACAATTCAGCTTTAGCATGAACGCTGTAATATTATCTGTGTTTGAATTTAAGAATAATAGTAAAATATTAATGATTTCA
Organism: Artemia franciscana; assembly: GCF_032884065.1. NCBI lineage: Eukaryota > Metazoa > Arthropoda > Branchiopoda > Anostraca > Artemiidae > Artemia > Artemia franciscana. The sequence continues at coordinate 15,841,082 of NC_088865.1, read as the reverse complement.
TGTTATGTTTCCGTTTCTCACTCAAAATAATGTCTGCAGTGGTTCTAAATCTAATATGGAAGTGAATAATTCTATATGCAGCCTGGGGGATTATGATGCATTTCAAAAATGGCTTGCAAAATTATTTGAGTTTTTCAGATATGGCGCAGAGTCTGCTTCTCATACAATATAGGTTTTGAAGTGTACCTCCTGTGATTTCTAAGCCTGATTTGACTTCTAGAGTATAATAGAAACATTAGAGTCTCATTTTCAGAGTTTCAAACATCATGCTAGATGTTTCTTTTGTGGTATATTACTGTGGAATGTTGTTCTTCCATGTATGTCTGTATTGAAAGATATCTCGTATTAATGCTGTATGTTTTGCGTGTAATCCTGAAGTGTTGCTGTGCTTAAGTATTATTGTGAGAATAAAAAATACGCTTCTTTGCAGAATTTGTTCTGGTCTCCCTTTGGCTTCGAGATGAAATCTGGACAATTAGAAACAGTTAAGGTAAGTACCATATTGTAGTGAGTAGCTTCAGTAAGTGCTTTATTTTGACTACCCAGAAGCGCAAAACATTACTGACAAACAAACTAGTTGATAGATGCGCTATTTATGATTATCAGCTTTGCGCTATTTATTGGTGTCATCCTTGGAATTTCTGGCTGGCACATTTCTTTATTTATGCTTATTTGAAACATAATATTTGTGATCACGTTCCATAATGTCTAGTAGCTTGAGGCTTTAGTTTTCTGCAAAAAGGCTCATTTTTGGAGAGAATGCATTTTGTTTTTGTGGGATTGATTCATTCCTTTAAATGATTTCTAGTTATTACTTTGAATTGAATATTCAAAATAATTTCCTGAAAAAAAATCGTGATAGTCTCTATTTTATTGAATATTAGCATACCAAAATGTTTTGTTTGGTTTTGCCATAAATGTTCCTTGTGATTTGGTATGGATTTAAACTATTTGTATAGACTAGTTTTTGGCTTTTTTTACTGGAGTCAATAGGCTATTAAAAAAAGAAGAAGAAGAAGTTTATAATTATTCAATACAATACAATTCAAAACGGAATTACAATACAGTTATTCCCCCTCGAAAGGCTCCATGGCCAGGGATACAAGGGGAGTACAAAAAAAAATACTAATAACAACTACAATAAAAGTAATATATACAAGTGGTATACAGTATAAGCAACAACTACAAAAAAAGAGAACAATAGAACATACCTGAACACAGAGAACATACCTGAGGCCTGGGAGTCAAAGCGCAGAAGGGACATCATGGGACATCAACTCCTCAGAGGGAAAAAAGTTATTCTATTTGATTCTTTATTAAATGACCCTTAAGAATCCTTTTAAAAGTCCCAAATGAGTGGCATCTCTGTGCTGAAGAAGGTAGTGAATTCCAGACCTGTTGACAAGCAATGAGGAGATTGATATCTGATCGAATAATAGGGGTAGGTGGAATGTAGATATTATTTGAAGAATGAAGGCTATATGGAGCTGAATCAGAAATAAACATAGGAGTTTTCCGAAGAGATTTTGGAAGATTTCCGTGAAGCTAATGAAATTCTAACGAGGGTACAGGTCACTCCCTTTGTATTTTCTTTTGAATATTAAATCGACTTAACATTTTTAAGCTACATCTTACCCTAATTTATATACAGATTAGAGCTGAGATTTATAATTTTTCGAATTTAAGTATTTTAATTGGTTAACGTACAACTTTATATTTGACTGCACACTGTCGTGTTTACATCCATTAGAGATTACCTTATGTACGTTCTAGTTGTGGTATCTAGTGGCACTCCAAAAATATCTCAAAACTTAGTTACTCAAGTCAAAAACAGGGAATTTCTAGTATTTTTTTATTTGTTTGTCCTAAGCTTGATTTACCATTTGGAAGTCACTTGCCAACCTTCGACAACCATTTCTCTTCATTTTTTTCAATTTCATCAGGTAGTGAACTAATTTTATTTTTCGTGGATTTCTTTCTGCACAAGTAGGTTTAATTACGTATTTGTTTGTTTCTCACTACCGTCAATAAGGAATATCAAATTTTTTCTCTGTAAACTGTATGTTACGTAGAACAGGGAAAAGATTATACCAATACTAGCCGAATACACAAATTTCCTGCCAAAAGATTTTTTTGAATGTAGAATATCACTGGTGCTGTGACTAAAGAGACTTATTTTAGAGGGGTTTTTCCTGTAAGATACAAGGTTAATTGTAAATCTACTAAAAAGGGACAGGTTTACTTACAAAGAAGTAAATTATATGTTGGGGGTCCTATTCCCCTCTGAAAAAAATTGAAATGAGTTCCATGCGAAAAGGCTTAGGTTCTAAAATATAAGTTCTGTAATTTCCTTTTGTTTGCTTATTAAGTAATTGCTATTTTGAATACTGTTGGTTGGATAGGAGAAGGTCAGTATGGTACTTCTGTGAAGAAGCAATATTTAGCTTACATTAAACATTTGATTTTTTTGGCGTTTTCCTCTGTTAGACATTTATCCTGACTAATAGTTAATATAAGTAGATTTTTCCTGATATTAATTTATTACATCATTTATTTGACTATCCTATATTTTGTAGTAATTTTACTACTTAAGTAATGCTTGGGATTGACTACTTTTAACCTGCGAATATCGCAATCTGACTAAGCTTAGGTAACTGAGTCGAATTGCACTGCAGTGTTGATTGCTATTACTAATTCATTCAAAGCTCGGGTTTGATATCTTCCCTGTCCCAAAGCAAAGATATATGGAATACTCAATTTCTGAGCCAAATGTGCCATTTTCGTCCGTGCTGTATAGATTCATGGTGCCTTTAGAGTTGTTCTATACCTTTTTGTATTTATCCTTTATCCAAAATATACTTTCAATCCCTATGCAACATCGAAACTTTGTGCTGTAGTTGCTCGAAATTTGTTTATTGTAGGGGATACATTTTCATTTGGCTTGAAAGGTCTTCCCCTTTCTCTCTTGTTCTACGTAACCTCCCTTCTATTTCCCTCTTTTCAATCAGATACATAACCAAAAAATATTTAAAACAAAATAATTATTAGCTGGTGTGCTTTTACTTTTCGACAGAGTGAACTACCAAATTATTGGGCAGTAGACACCAGAAAGAGGAGGTTTCTTTATTTCAGACAACGAGTTTCAGGCTTGGCATTACTTATTAGGAATTACATTATTTAAAGACAAAAGAGGGGTGATCAGTATTATACTGAAAAGTATATAAACTTGGTGACAAGCTTAGGCTTAAGCTGAGGCTCTTGAGGCGTTTGAGGCTCTCGATAAATTGTGATGCTTCGATTGACCAAATTTCCTATTAGTAATGGCACTAATTTCTTTAAACGTGAAGGAGTTGGCTTACAGTATGTTAAAGGATGCATAAGCTGGGAATATTAAAAGCGGTTAAACTTATGTTTAGCACCAGATGTCTTTCTTATTCTGCCGATAGATTATCCAGTGATGTTTCTTGCTTGGCCTGAATTCACTTCTAGTTAAAGCTAGTGGAATTTTGGCAAGTGGTGCAGAAATTTGGTTCTATGTGTAGGCCAACCATAAAAGTAACATCAAAGTATCTCTCAGAAAATAAATAGCTGCTAAGATTGAATAAAAACATCAAAACAGGGCATCTACAGATTTTTTTTTCCTTTTTTCTTTTTTGCTATTATCAAGCCTTAGCAAAACTTGGGAGTAGGAAAAATATACTTGCTTAAAATTCGAGACGTTTACAGGCACAGAATCCAGCACTATACTCTGATACTGAATGCACAAGTAAACATAGAGATGCAAAGATTCGATTTTCTGTAAAGGATCTAACCAAAGAGGTTGTTGAGTGGCAGGCATAAAAAAGAATCATAGTATATATACTCTTTTTAGGATCGGTGAAAATTTATTTTGCCTTCATCCCCCCATCACAAAATTTTTGGTCTCCTTGTCCCTTCTCCCGCTAAAAACATTTCCTAAAAGTTTCAACTTGATCCATGGGTGGTAAGACAAAACTGTGCATAAAATTTGTCACGTTTTAGAGAAAGCTACTGATTGTATATAATCTTTTCCAACTGTATGCAGTACCCTCTTGCGTTCAAGCATGGAAAAAAAAGCTCTTTCTGATTGTTTAACAGAAACTCGTTGATTCTAATGTAAACGTATATGCGCTTCAGGTTAATACCAATTCTCCATTGTTTTTTTTTTAATAAGGGATTGGCTAATGAGTGTTACAGAAACTTACCAATTATAATAGTAGATTTTTTCGTGTCAGTTTAACTACACTGCTTGAATCTTATTTATTTGATCTAGAATCCCATTAAAAAAAAAAGAAGAATTGTCTCGTTTCAATGGTTTTAACTGTGATCCAGTATTCGATTATAGTATGCCAAGCCATAGCCGGAGTGTTTATTGGAGCGATGCTTCAAGCAATAGTCCCAGGCCCGAGCCGGTTCCAAAAAACTTGACGAGACGAGGCGGCCAACAGCTGTGCCAAAGAAACCCGCCTTTTCGGTTCCCCTTCCCCCAATCACGTTGACGACAACCTTTTTCAATACTGAAATCACGTTACTGGATCCCTTCTTAAAGGTCTCCGCGGGTCAGACAGACTCTGTGTATCTCTTTTTGAAGCTCTCCCCCCTCCTCCCTTCCCTAATCCCTAGATCTATCTTTCCTAAAATATCAACCACCCATGTTTTGACTATAATCCACGCCCTCCCACATTGTAACAGCTTTTCGCCATTAGAAGATAATTATCTTGCAGAATCTTTGGAACACTAGGAAACTGTCTGCTCGAGGGCTAAGGTGAAAACCAAGGTAAAAGAATACCCTTCTGACATTTTTGCTTCACCTAGTTTATTGTATAGTAATGCAGAAAGTTTAAGTATGGATAATAATGGTCAAGCAACTCCTGGGTCATTAAAAGATGCGGCGTCATAGACCCGAATGCTTCTATCAGAAAAAGCATTGAAGCTTATAATAGTAGAATTGGTCGGCACCCATGGAGCGCTATTTTGATTCAATGAATGTTATGCTTTTGTATGTTTTAATTGTTTCTAAGTAAGATGAAGTCATTTAGTTTTTTAGGTCATTTTCTTTTTCCTCTTTTCTTTTATTCACATTATACTCCGTTTTTCATTTGTATTATAACGGGTTATAAATAAATTCAATTCAATATTATTGAGCGGGAGAATTTAGCTCAAGTAATTGGGGCCTCAATAGTAGCGGTAGCAGAGGTTCATAGCCACAGTCTGGATCTACTCGGTTCGTCCAGTTAAAAAAAAAATGATAAAGCTACGCCCAGATGACCACTCGCTTGGAAAAAAAGGAGGAGGTCTCGCAATTTATATTAATAATACAATTCCGGCTTTCTCGCAATTTATATTAATAATACAATTCCGGCTTTTAAGATAGAAGTACTTGTGTTTGAGAATTATGACGAGATTCTTTGGGTGTTTGCAAAGCCCAAACGCCTGCCCTCCCACTATAATGGTATTGCTTTTTGTGTTTTTTATTATTCGTCAGGAAAAGATGTTAGCTCTCATTAAGAAGTGGCTGCATACAGGGTAAATACCCCATGGGTGGTATGTTCCTGCTTGGTGACGCTAAAGAACTAAGACTAGAATCTTTGGAAGCAGGATTAGGTCTAAAACAGTTAGTTAATTGCCCAACAACAAACGGTGAAACGGCTTGGGACAGCATAGCCACTAACATGTCTCAGTTCTATAGGAGACCCTCACCAGGTCCCCCAATATAAGGAAACTACCACTTCACTCTTGAGCTACACCCTACAAGTAGAGTCCGGGTCACGTACAGTACAGAAACAACTATGAGTCGGCCAATCACAAATGGCAGATTGTTTGGTTTCGGCAGATCATCCATACGTTACAAAAGAAATCAAAGCACTAAGCAGGAAAATAAAACAACTTTTCAGGAAAAAAACACAAAGAAGCGAGCACCCTGAAGAATAAATCAGAGGAATGACCCGCCTGGCAGCGGCAGTGTACTTTCAGCCTGGACATTAGTACAAAAGGATAAAGCGAATGACAGGTAAAAAGCAGACTGGACTGGATTTGGGCTATGATTAGCCGGATAAAGAAACTGCAGATCATCTAAACACTCACCTGGCAGCGATTATTCAGTCACTTCCACCACTACACTCGGATGATTTTTCGCATCCATCTCCAGATTGGATGGATTTCCCAATCATCACGGATTCCCAAGTTTGTCTCAATTTGAAAAACTGAAGAGGACCAGTATTGCACCATTCGATATTCCTGATGACCTCATTAAGGCTTTCCCTGAATTTTTTAATGTTCCGTTAACTTTAATATTCAACAAGATTACAATTTCAGGCCATTACCCACTAAACTGGAAAAAGGGATTCATAACCCCTATCCACAAAAAAAGGAGCCACCTGAGATTTTTCTGGTGTGCGGCCTCTTGCAATAACCTCTATTTGTAGCAAGATGTATGAAAGTTTCATCTCTGGGTGGCTGAAAACTTTTATTCTGCATAAAATTGACCCCCAGGAATTTGATAATATTCCCAAAGTTTGACAAGCCATTACTTAGTTAATTTACTTTAATAAGATTTTAAAGCATCTAGATGAACCGGAACGCTGGGTCAACCTCGTCGCGATTAACGTAAAAAAAGCAATCAATTTGATTTGCTGTAGAACCTTTATCCAGCAAGTTATTGAAAAATTTTAATGTTGATGCATATTTGGTAAGAATAGTTGCAAATTTTCTTTCAGATAGAAATAAAAAAATTAAGTACAAATCAAAGCCTCTTCTGATCCCCAGCCAATCTACTGTGGAGTTCCTCATGGAACAATTTTAGACCCTCTCCTTTTTATGGTTATGGTAAATAAGTTGGCAAACGATGAGTCGGATCGCTTTAAATTCGTTGATGATTTGTCCATACTTGAGCTGGGTGAAAAGGGTGTTTCAAGCGAGGCAGATAGAATAATGGCGGGTTTATCACGCTAAGCTGAGGAGGGCAAAATGATCGTCAATTGAGAAAAATCGCTCATATTAACTTTTCTTTTTTGAGGGACAACTCATCCCTTGCTTTACAGAATGTTTCAGGCGTCATCGATATCAAACTCTTAGGAATATATCTCACAGATGACCGGAAGTGGAAAAACAGACACGGGAAATGATCTAACGGGCAAACCTGGGTTTCCTTTGTTTAAAACTCTTTGCTCGTCATGGTGTACCAACCCCCCCCCCCCCGCCCCACTAATTGCGTCTTTTCTTTACTTCTATCATATCGCTGGTAGAATTTGCTTGTCCCGTTTGGCATTACGATCTAACTTCGACCAGAAGGATCGCCTGGAAAGGATCCAATACCGAGCTCTTCTGGTAGTTTCTAAATCACCCAAAGTCCCTTATTGCTCCCTTTTAAAACAATTTTGCCTTACAACTCTTTCGGTACGTCGTGATAAATTGTGTTTTAAATTTGTTGTAGGTATTTTAGCAAATCCGAGGCTTCGTGAAACCTTCCCTCTGACCATATCCCTTCGCGGCCACGGCTCCCGCGACAAGTAGCTGAACCGGTACCTAAACTTTGCCGGTACCAACTCGACATATGCGTTACGCAAATAGTTTTGTTTCCTCGTTTGTCAAGATTTTTAATACTACACTCACTAGTCAATAATTGTATGCATTTATTTGTTTTAGTTCATTATTCTTTTTACTTTTGTTGAGTATAAAAGTTTTTTCTTTTAATTTGTACGTGGATTTATTTTATTGTTTTTACTGATAGTTGGATATTCTAATGTCTTAGGTTTTAGTTTGACTCTGGGATACTTCGGATCAGCATATAAATTTGTATGAAGATGGATATGGCTGCGATTGTTGTATGTTTAGTGCTTTCATTATGGCAAGAACTACCACATATTTTTTTTTTTTTTTTTTATTCCATGTCAAATGCAAGAAGAAGTTGATTTTATTCAATGCTATATGCAAAAACTATTATATGCTAGTTGAGAATAATTAGTATATATACTTCAATAGCCGTTATAAAATTTAAATTTTTATTTGATTGTACTTGTTTATAAAAGATTACACTCAGTGATTTTTTTTGTGTTTGTATTGCAGCTGAATTTTAATGTAATAGTTTTTGCGTTAGTGTTGATCAGAGTTTTTTTTTCCGAGGGACTTGGGACTCGATTTCATATCAGTGATGCCTGCTTTACCCCAAACATATTTAATTTTGATTTTCTATGATGCATTGTTTTGACAATCAAGCGGAGAAGTTAGAGGGCTATATGGAAATTTTTTTCAAAGTATTTGTCATCAAAGGGTTGAGCTTATCACGCTTTTGATCTTTATGTAAGCTTTATCTAAGCTATGTTCGATTTATTTAAGTCTCTTTTCAGGCCACAGTAGACAAGGTTCACATAGATGGCGTCCGAAAAACGAAAGAAGACATCCTTGTCAATGCTGTTAATCAAATGTTTGAAGTTAACGATTTTACATCGGTTCTTTTGAAGTCAAAAGAGACCAAGTCAATATTGAGTGGTTTGGGCTGTTTCAAAAAGGTTGACATTCTTATTGATACCAGTCAAGGACCTGGCGCGTCTCCTGATGGACTTGAGGTATCGTTGAATTTCTAGTAATATGAAAATTATCCGTACAAACCTGGCAAAAATGGGAAGGTTTAATCTTGCCTCCCCAAGCTTTTTAAATTAAGACCTTAAAGCCTACATTTTTTTATAATGTCAAATGTCTAGTCGGATTCCTCCATCGTCTTATATGTTTCTATGTAGCCGTGTGGCATATATGGGATAGTAACTTAAAAATATTGAGTTTTGGCTGTTGATTACATAAAAGACAAGTTAATTGAAAATACAAAATACTCCCCTCTCTATCGTGGGTTTGTATTTTTTGCAGGACTGTTATTTCCTAATGGAGAATACAGAATCTGTCATTGTGACTGGATTAAATCTTCTTCTCGAAATAACGGGTTGCGGCTCCGAGTGTTAAACTCTATATAAACTCCTGAAGTTTTTAAACTGCCTTGAAGCTATGGTTAATAGGCAAAAAATATATATCCGCAATATTTTTATATTTGGATGAATGTGTTTTAAAGGGAAGATTATTAGGGAATTGTTCCAAATACTAAAAAAAAGTATCTACTTAAAGCGTTACTTATAATATATAGTAACTATCAATTGGGATACATATTGCTTATCAGCTAACTTAACTGCTGGACAAAGATGTAAATTGAGTAAGTGTTTATCTAGTACTAAATAAAGACTTTAATAAATTAAAATATAGATAGAAAAACGGGTGTAAAATTTAAATATAGCAGAGAAACAAAAGGAAAAAACAAAAACAAACCTTAAATAATAAAAATCTGAATATTTCGACTCCATGTCCGGCATCGGAGAAAAAATAATTTTTTCTTCGTTTATCAACGGAGAAAAAATGAAGGAAAAAGAAGTTAGTTAAGATAAATTAAATCATAATATATAAAGGAAAACAAAAACAAATAAACACAAAAATTAATACGATAAATAATAACTATTCTTAATTATATTAATAACTTCTATTCTAATAAAAATAATAACTTCTTGATAAATTCTAAATATGCACTGTAATCATTGTAATCAATTGCACTGCAATCATTGCAAATCAGCAACACAGAATGACATGGACTATCTTTTGAATCAGCCTCAGCAGAACATTTGTTTGACCTTCCGCACCACAGTATTGCACAATAAAACTTAGTTACGAGATTTCTTGATCAAAAGAAAATAAAACACTTCTGTTGGACTTTTTCAAAATTTCTGAGAAATTATAGAAATAAAAAAATATCTATGAGGTATTAGTGTCAATATTGATGAAGGAGAAAATAGATTGAATCCAATTTATAATAACTTAACCAAGGCGTAAGACAAAATTTCCAACAAGCAAGGGTCAACCGTATAAGCAAAGGTCGGGATAAGGTCAATACTGGAAGGTGTCAACAGACCGTAGCTAAGTTAACAAATTAAAAAAATCTGTTCAATTTACAATATATAAGTTTTCTTAACCTTGTGCCTCGGCTTTCGTCTATAGTTTAACAGATCTTAAACTTTATAATTTCAATCATGGGTCGTAACCTAGGGTATACGTAAAATTTTTAAATAAAGTATTTCATTTTTTGCTAGATCTCATTTCTGAATCGAAATTATACTAGAGACAATTTGTTGTGCTAGAGACAATCTGTAGCTTATATCATTATGTGCTGCTTATTTGCAGTGATTGCAGCAACATTTGGAATTTATTAAGATGTGAGATTTATTTTTTTATTTTATTTTTCGTTTATGTTTCTTTATATTTTATGTTCAGTTTGTCTTAACTAATTGTTTCCATTTATTTTTTCTCTCCGCCGATAAAGGCTCTCGGATGCGGAGTCGAAATATTCGGATTTTTATTATTTAAAGTTTGTTTTTATTATTGTTTTTTTCCTTGTTGTTCGTTTGCTTTCTTTAAATATTATTCCCGTTTTTATGGCACTTGGTATTAACCAAGTGACATATAGCAATCGCCAATTCTATTGGTCTGTCTGTCTGTCGGTCTGTCGGTCCCGGTTTTGCTACTTTAGGCACTTCCAGGTAAGCTAGGACGATGAAATTGGGCAAGCGTATCAGGGACCAGACCAGATTAAATTAGAAATAGTCATTTTCCCGATTTGACCATCTGGGGGGGGGGAGTGGGGGCCGGTTAATTCGCAAAAAATAGAAAAAATGAAGTATTTTTAACTTATGAGCGGGTAATTGGATCTTAATGAAATATGATGTTTGGAATGATATTGTGTCTCAGAGCTCTTATTTTAAATCCCGACCGGATCTGATGACATTGGGGGGAGTTGGAGGGGGAAACCTAAAGTCCCGGTTTTGCTACTTTAGGCACTTCCAGGTAAGCTAGGACGGTGAAATTTGGCAAGCGTATCAGGGACCGGACCAGATTAAATTAGAAATAGTCGTTTTTCCGATTTGACAATCTGGTGGGGGGTAGTGGGGGGCCGGTTAATTCGGAAAAAATAGAAAAAATGAAGTATTTTTAACTTATGAGCGGGTGATTGGATCTTAATGAAATTTGATGTTTGAAATGATATTGTGTCTCAGAGCTCTTATTTTAAATCCCGACCGGATCTGATGACATTGAGGGGAGTTGGAGGGGGGAAACTTAGAATCTTGGAAAACACTTAGAGTGGAGGGATCGGGATGAAACTTGATGGGAAAAATAAGCGCTAGTCCCAGATACATGATTGACATAATCGGAACTGATTCGCTCTCTTTAGGGTAGTTGGAGGGGGGGGGGGGTAATTCTTAAAAATTAGAAAAAATGAGGTATTTTCAACTTACGAACGGGTGATCGGATCTCAATGAGCTCTTATTTTAAATCCCGACCGGATCTGGTGACGGGGGCGGGGAGTTGGGAGGGGGAAACCTAAAACTTGGAAAACACTTAGAGTGGAGGGATCGGGATGAAACTTGGTGGGAAAAATAAGCACAAGTCCTAGATACATAATTGACATAACCGGAACGGATATTCTCTGTTTTAGGGAGTTGGGGGGGGGGCTATGGTTAATTCTGAAAAAATAGAAAAAATGAGGTATTTGTAACTTACGAAGGAGTGATCGGATCTCAATGAAATTTGGAAGGATATCGTGTCTCAGAGCTCTTATTTTAAATCTCGACTGGATCTGGTGACATTGGGGGGAATTGAGGGGGGGCCTAAAATCTTGGAAAACGCTTAGAGTGGAAGGATCGGGATGAAACTTGGTGGGAAAAATAAGCACAAGTCCTAGATGCGTGACTGACATAACTGCAACGGATCCGTTCTCTTTTTGGGAGTTGGGGAGGGTTAATCTGCACAAATTAGAAAAATGAGGTATTTTTAACTTACGAAGGAGTGATCGGATCTTAATGAAATTTGAAGTTTGGAAGTATATCGTGTCTCAGAGCTCTTATTTTTAATCCTGACTGGATCCGGTGACATTGGGGGGAATTGAGGGGGGGATCTAAAATTTTGAAAACGCTTAGAGTGGAGGGATGGAGTCTTTGATGCAATTTCGAATCTCTCAAGAAACGAAGAAAAGCCGTATTATATTTTCATAACTGGAGGTGCTGGGACCGGTAAGACTCAAGTACTTAAAGCAATAGTTCAGTAACTGCTTATGATCCATAAGAAAGATATTGAACACGATCCTGAGAAGACTACTATACTGTTGTGTGCACCAACAGGTAAAGCTGCATGTAATATCGGAGGATCAACTTTACACTACGCACTAAGTTTACCAGTAAGTCAAGGAATGAAAAACTTCAAAGATTTGACAGCTGACAAGCTAAATCAGCTAAGAGTAAAATTGACGAAACTGAAGCTTTTAATTATTGACGAAGTATCTATGGTAGGAGCGAACATGTTCGAAATGATAAATCGTAGACTAAAACAATTCATGGGGACTCAACAAGACTTTGGAGGAGTATCAATTCTCTTCTTTGGAGACCTCTACCAGTTGCGACCTGTAGCAGACCGTTATGTATTCCAACCTCCTACTAGCCCATACGAAGCTCTCCTCTCTAATTTCTGGCAAGATAACGTAATTATGTTTGAACTTGACGAAATAATTAGCCAAAAAGAAGACAAAAAATTTGCCGAAGCTTTGAATCGTTTAAGAACTGGAGATCATACTGAAGAAGACATTCAACTGTTTCAAACTAGTAAAGTCGTTAAAGCACCATTGACAGTTCAACATCTTTTCATGTCCAATAATTTGGTAGACAAGTTTAATGCAGTAGTGTATCAAAACTTGACAACAGAGAAGAAACACTATACCGCGAAAGATTCCGTAAAAGGTGATGTCGTCCAATCCGTTAAACAATATCTTCTCGAAAAGGCCAAACATCTACCAATTAGTGAGACACAAGGCTTACCATTTGATTTAAGACTCGCTATTAAGGAACGCGTAGAATTGACCGTCAACGTAGAAGTTATTGATCATCTTGCTAATGGATCAGGAGGAACTGTACAAGCTCTCAGCGAAAATATTGTCTGGATCCTGTTTAACGATAAAAATGCTGGTAAAATTACTAGAAACAACTTCAAAAGTAGATTCCCAAATGAAGTGCTCAGAGACTGGACTCCAGTGTTCCGCATAGTTAGGATGTTCAGAATAACGAAAAAAGAAGGAACTGAAATTGAAAGATTCCAATTCCCTTTAAGACCATCATCTGCCAAAACCGTGCACAAAGCACAGGGAGACACCTTAGAAGAAGTAGCAATAGACCTAACAGGTTATAGAGCATTTCCTCACATTCATTATGTCTCCTTAAGCAGAGCCAAATCACTCCAAGGTTTGAAGATAGTTCAACTTAATGAAACAAAGATATCAGTATCTCCAGATGTACAAGAAGAGATGAAAAGACTACGACAGGTACCATTCACTGACCAAAGACACAAATTCGACCATAGAAACTTTAAAGTCATTTATCAAAATGTTTGATCGCTTCGAAGGTACATCAAAGACTTAAAAGTACACCCCAGACTTGTTGAAGCAGACGTATTATTCTTGTCGGAAACACGACTTGTACCTTCAATAAACAGCGAAACGCTTACAATGCCCGGTTTCAAACTATTTAGAAACGATAACCCAGGCAACAACCTGTATGGCCCGGCTGCGTACGTATCTGAAACCCTTAGCTCAAAGCTTTATAAAGTCGAAAACTACAGGTGTAACAGCATTGAGTTAATAAAAGTTACAATAGAGCATCCACAACAGACAAATTTCATATTCTGTATTTACAAGCCAAACCACGTCCGCATTAATACACTCATTAACTGCATCAGCGACTTACTAACCCCATGTATTGACAACGGTCATACAATATTGTTAGGTGACTTTAGTAGTAATCTTCGACTTCTACAGCTCATACACGAGCCCACTACAATTAACGGCTCAACAATAGATCTGATTTTTACAAACATACTTTCTGATCAACAAGATTCCGGAGTCCTAGAACAATATTACAGCGACCATTATCCCATTTTCATCACTTTTCCCAAATGTGCTAAAAAAGATAAAACATCAAAAAGAAAAATTCGACAAGAATACAATAATGAAACAATAAAAACTAGAAGAATACAATAGAATTCATGAAGAAGAAAAAAAAACGCCGAATGTAACTAATTTATCTTCTTTACAGGTAGAATACCGAACAAGAAGAGACTACAGAAACACTGTATTTTCAAGTTTATCTTTATAATAATTGCCAATAAGCAAAGTACAGCAAATTCGATAACTCTAGTACCGAGTATAATTTTAGGTTCTGACCTTCTCACAAGTGCCAAATGAGCTCTTGGCTCTTCTGACCTCGTCACAAGTGCCATATGAGCTCTTAGCTCTTGTTCTATCTATATTGTCATTTATTAAATTCTGTAAATGAAAAGGCAGTGCGGTCTATATCTAGATATTATCTAGGACCAAATAGGTAAGGATTTTTGTTTTCCTCTTCGTATTTTCTCGCACCCAAAGATGTTTGTGATATATAAGGTGTGGCTAGGAATAACGGAACGGAATCTTAAATGTTTTTATTTAATTTCTTTTAAAGGCGAAACCTTATTATCTTCAGTATGCAACCCCTCCTTGATCCCTACACTGTTCAGTGCAAATTTTCTTTTGTAGGAAGAATGCTGCATAGTGTCTTCAGGTATGTCACCATTATCGCCGTCACTCTTTTCTTCTTTGTATCTACGAACCAAAACGTGTTCCTCTCAATGTGCTGCTGAATTTAGGCAGCAAAACAAAGTCACATGGGTGAGGTCAGGAGAGAAGGGTAGATGTTCCACCACAGGAATTCTATTTCCCGTCAAAAACCTCTTGAATGATAATGATGTACGCACTGGTGCTTTGTCTTGACGAAGGATCCGCGAACTGTTTTTCCACATGTCAAGTCTGCTTCATGCATGCAATCACAGAGAGTGGTCAAACATATTTGTAGTAAATTTGGCAAATGGATTGACATTTAGGCACTTATTCAATGTAAAAATATAATTTGGAAAACACTATTATCATGGCTTTGGATATCATCTGATTTATGCTTCCATTTCTGCCTTTGAGAACCATCTATATTTTTTGCGAATATAATCTTTAAATATTTTTTTTGAGAAAATCTAAATTTTTTGTGCTTTCTCGACGGAGACTCTGACAGCTAATTAATAATCAATTTTATGGTTGATTGAAAAAAAAAGTTGGTTGTTGCTTTGTTTAATAGCTGCCGTATTTTGTTTACCCTTTAGTCTGAGATTTAATGACTGAAAAATTAAGAGGCTAAAGCTTACTAGTCCGAGAAGTGAATCGTAAAGCTGAGATTAGGAAGAGTTGAATTAGCCAGATTTCACTACATTCAAAATAAAAGAAACGGCTTTGTGGGTGTGAATTCTCATTTTGCTTGTGCTTTGGAGTTTGTTTGTTTGAATAGTATAATGGCGCTTTCACTTTACATCGTAGAACCTCTCGTTCTTGTAAAACTCCAAACTTTCTGTTATGTTATCGTTCGTAGTAAGTTATGTACATAACGTAGACAGTGCCAAGTAGACTTACGCTCTGCGCAAAATTTTATGTTCTTTAGATTTATGTTACGGTATTGGAGAGTCAACATTGTAGCACAGAATGGAATTTCTGAACAATCAGTTAATCAATTCGAGAAACAAAATTAGTACAATTTGTCTAGAATATCTTTCACACCGTCTTTTGATCACAAGCCACCCTGCTGCAATAGCCAAAGGGTTGTTCAGAGCTTAAATCTTCACCCCCATTCCACATTTTCAAATTTTCGATAGTTTGCTTATGATGATTTTCATGATTTAAGAAATCATCCTGACGTGTTGTGGATTTCTAAGTTAGTCTATATTAAAAGGTCTTGCTTAAGTGCGAAAAATTCAACTTAAAGCGACGTAATTTAATCACTTAATGTAGAAAACTACGTCCGCAGTTTCAAAGCCGTTTTATGTTAATCCCTTTGCGCATAGTTTAGCGATTGTATTTTATTTTGAAGTA
The DNA here is from genome assembly GCF_032884065.1 of Artemia franciscana. Taxonomy (NCBI): domain Eukaryota; kingdom Metazoa; phylum Arthropoda; class Branchiopoda; order Anostraca; family Artemiidae; genus Artemia; species Artemia franciscana. The sequence continues at coordinate 15,825,049 of NC_088865.1, read as the reverse complement.
TTCGTCAGGAAGTGAGTTGGTGCCTTTTTTAGGTTACTTTCCTTGTCACGGAATACGATAAGCCAATGGGAAGCATCAACACAGTTGTTGGAGATAACGAAGGTTCAGTTGTGATTGGAGGGCACTTACCGAATTTGAAAGGAAGAGGAGAAAGTCTGAGTCTTGAATATTCACATGGCACTAAGAAGTCGTCGGCGTTTAATGTTACATTTTTGAAACCGCTGCATAACAAAAGCAAGGCTTCGTAAGTACTTGACCTTTTTTTTGTCAGAAATTCTCTTTTTTGTTATCCTGCTAAATTGTTGCAGTTGAGGTAATACTAAAAATTAAAACCTTTGTCTATAAAACCCCAAGTTTTGTGTAAAATTGAAGAGTAACAATAACGTAAAACGAGAAAAAATTACCAGGTATTAGAGGGGGGAAGCTGTTTTAGTCGATCCCCTACACCTAAAATCTTATTGTATTTGTTACAAAATACGTCTATTGTTTCGATTCTTACGCTTAAGCTGGTATATAGTTTTAATTTTTGTTATAAAGAGGGAGGTTCTGTCATCGGGTTTCAGATTTATTAACATACTAACAATATTTATTAACAATACTTTTACAAACGAGATTTATTAACAATACTTTTATTAATTTTCTGTTCCCTTAATATTTTTATTCCTTTACAATGATTTTCTCTTCTATATTTAATCTGGTATTTCAGTGGTAGCTTATATTGAACCTACTCCCCTTCCCTTAGATCATATGTAAGCAAAGAAATGTAAAGAAAGTGGAGAAAGCATTAAAATATGAACTAAGGAGATGTGAAGTGGAGGCCATGGATAAAATTGCTGAGGATATGGAAGATGAAGCTAGACAGCATAATAGTAAAATATTATACTGGCATTTTAATAAATTGAGAGGGAGTAGTCAATCCGGACTAGTCCCAGTTAAAGATAGGAATGGGGCCACAATTAGTGATAAGGATAGAGTTAAAGAGACATGGGTGGAACATTTTGAGGATGTGCTAAACCGAGATACAGTTGCAGGCAAAGATATAGATGAAAATGAAAAAGTTTGTGATATCTTGGATGTGACGGAAAATTTGTTTTGTGAGGAAGAGTTAGCGACAGTACTAAAAGGATTAAAAAATAAATATGGCTCTAGGTGCTGATAGTGTGATAAATGAATATCTTAAATATGATGGCTCTGAGATTAGAAATAAGATACTGCTACTACTACTACTACTAATAATAATAACTCACCGCAGTACCAAGCCGCCTGAGGTGAGCACAGCTACGTACGCTCCTCCTCTAACCCAATCTATTCAAGGCCTCCCTTTTAACACCCTCCCAGGAAGTTCCCATTTCCTGCTTTCCGTTTAGCCCCAGACAGTTGGTCAAAAAGGACAATTTTCGGCAATCTGTCATCCGCAGAACGTGGCCTAGCCATCTCAACCTTTATAGCCCCAGAAATCGGGATTGAACCAGATTTTTTTTACAACCTACTGTTTGAAATACGGTCAGTCATCCGGGCGCACAGAACAATCCGTAGGCAATTTCTCTGGAAAACATATAGTAAATTTTCAATTGATATATATAAGCTACTGAAGATTATGAATATTACTTGAGAAAGGGGAAGTACTTAATAATTTTAGAGAAACTTTAGTTAAACTACTGTGTAAGAAAGGTGACAAGAGTGCGCTTCATAATTATCGAGACATTAATCTGGTCTCTGTAGGTAGCAAATTACTTAGTAATATGATACTTTTTAGACTGAGAGATGCTGTAGACAAAGTTTTAATAGAAGAACAGTACGGTTTTAAAAAAGGTAGAGGATGTGTCGACCAAGTTTTCACTCTTAGGTTAACAGTTGAGAAGCGCCTTTGTTGTCAAACACCTTTGATCCTCAGTTTTATAGATAGTGAGCAAACGTTCGATTCTGTTGATAGAAGAGCTTTAGCAAAGGCCTTATCCTTTATATGGTATACCAGAAAAATACATTAAAGTGATGTGTGCTATATACGAGAATAATACTGCTGTGGTTAAGACAGGAAATGAAGTTAGCAGTTGGTTTTGTATTAAATCAGGAGTTAATCAGGGTTGTGTTCTATCCCCCTTTATATGGATCATTTTAATGGACTTTGTCTTAAGGAGTACAGGAAAGGCAATTGGATACTAAGGAACCAAATGGGGAAAAAAGCTCTCCTAGACTTAGAATATGCTGATGATTTATCATAGATGAAAGTGTGAGCAAAATGAATGGATTTTTAGAGGTTTTGCTAGTTCAGGGTGCAAGAATAGGTTTAAAAATTAAAATTAAGAAGATAAAGTCACTAAGGCTAGGAATAAGTGAAAATGAAATGGTGAAGATGGGTGATAAAAAGATTAATCATGCGGACAGCTTCACTTACCTTGGTAGTATGATTAGTAAAGACGGTGGAAGCAGTGAAGATGTTAAAAGTAGAATAGCCAAGGCTCCGGGTGTTTTTTCACAGTTAAAAAAGTTTGGAAGAATAGGAAGATAAGTCTGCAAACCAAGATTAGAATATTGGAAGCTACAGTGATGACAGTGGCTCTGAAGCATGGGTGCTCCGAAAAGCGGACGAAAATTTACTAGATATTTTCTAGAGAAATTGCCTACGGATTGTTCTGGGCGCCCGGATGACTGACCGTATTTCAAACTGTAGGTTGTACGAAAAATGTGGTTCAATCCTGCTTTCTGGGGCTATAGTGAAAGAAAGGTTGAGATGCATAAGCCACGTTCTCCAGATGAGGGATAACAGATTGCAGAAGATTGTCCTTTTTGGCCAACCGTCTGGGGCTAAACGGAAAGCAGGTTGTCCTCGTCTGGGGTGGGAGGATGTCATAAATAAAGATTAAAGGACATGCGAACTTCCTGGGAGGTTGTAAAGAGGGAGGCCTTGAATAGATTGTGTTAGAGTGGGAGCGTGCGTAGCTGTGTTGGCCTCAGGCGGCTTGGTGCTGCGGTGAGTTATTAGTAGTAGTAGCTCCCTCTTCCCTTCGACAATTTTGAACAAAAAGCTGGTAATTTAATATAACTCGTGACCGAATAAGGGAACTAAAAGTTAGTTCCTCTTCGTACTTTTTGTACTCAAATTATTAATCGCTTCCTTCACTCTTTTAGTTTTTCTGAATATTAGGAGTAAAATCATCTATGTTAGCTAAATGAGGTTTGATTTTAAAAAATATGCTATAATTTTGTAGTTTTGGTATTCTCCAAAAAAATTATTTTTAAAAATATTTGTTCTCGTGTTTTAGGTGGAATGCTTCAGTTTTTCAAGGTTTAGCAGACTTCCCTAGCAGTGGTTACAAGGAATTAAATCGCGGTGCGATTCTCAATTTTGATTTTAATTCAGTGCCTTTGGTATGTACAGTTCTCCAACCATTGCCACTTTTCTCAGTCATTATTTCTTTTTCTGAGCTTATTACTGGTCTATCTAACTGTTTTGTTTACATTTTGTTGTTTTCAGTAAAACCTCTCTGTTCACATTTTAAGTAAAAGTTTGCTGTTTACTTTTACTGCTTTCATTTACTTACTGTTTTCTATGGTTGTTTTTTTTCTATCGCTTTCCGATCAAGCTCTCTGTAATATCTTATAAAAATTCCAGAAATCAGCTTAAATATGAAATTGTTAAAACCTTGGAAAGTTTTAGTCACCTACGTCTCAGCTACTGATTTTCAAAACAATAAAAAATACTGTCGGGAAAGCCAAAAATATTGTTGGGAAACAAGAATAAAACAAACATAAAATAAAGATAGTTAATGACTTTGAACTTGTGTGATAAATGGTACGTTCCAAAAAAAGTTGGATGGACGGTTCCTTTCTGCACGTGTTATGCTCAAGGAGATAGATTTAGGATTAATTTTAAAGATAATTTTCAAGCTCCTCGATTTTTTTTTAAAGAACTGGCAGCACCTTTTTTTTTATTATTCCCGAGTTATTTTTCCAGAAATCCCTTGAAAAGCGCAAAATTTGCCTGGACATTGCTGGAGATTATTGCATATCAGTAACATTGCTATCAACTTTGAACTTAAAAAGAATTTCAATTCATGGATTTGGATCCAAGCAATTGAAGAACCAATGTTTGGACATAGCTCATATATGGAGAAAAAATTTACGCGACAAAACTGAGGTTACTCTTGAAAATTATTTTCGTTTCTGTTTTGGTCAATATGAGCGGTACTCCCTTCTTTTTTTCTTGATAGGATGATTGAAATGCTGTCCATATCTTACTAATAAGGAAAACGCACAACAGTCATGTTTATTTCTGATAGGGAATATAACCTATGTTCGTAACAAATTCTTATTCCTACTCTATTTCTCTCCTTGTCTTTCTTTCTCTCTCTCTGTCTCTCTCGCCTTTTTCCCTTTTTTCTACAATATTTATTCTGTTGTTCAAAAGAACAGAAATGATTCGATGATCTTACTGCAGGTACGACATACAGTGTCCTGGGAAGGTGTTTGGCGTAACTTACGCTGTATAAACAGAAGTACTGCCTTTGCTGTAAGAGAGCATTCTGGTCATTCTTTGAAATCTTCCCTGAAACATGCGCTAGTTGCTGATACAAGGGATTCTAATGTGTTCCCCACTGAAGGAGTTCTTTTCAGGTAATAAAGCTAGACAGGTAGACAAAGCCAAAAATGGTAGAAATTTTCTAGCACATTCTTGGATGAAGTATATTGACATCTTGGCATTGAAATTGGGCTATTAGAATAGGATGCGAATTTTAATTTCGGTAATATTCAGTTTTATAAAGTTTTTCAGTTCCAGTTCTTTGATGACCACACTAACTTATATCAACTTATATATCTTATATCAGCTTGTATTAAGTAAATCAACATTCTCGCCTTGAAATTTGGCTATTAGAACAGGGTGGGAATTTTAGTTTTGGTACTATTCAGTTCTTTGAAATTGTTCAGTTTAGTTATTTGGTGACCACACTCACTTATGTCAACTGTATCATCAACTTATATATCTTAATATCAACTTATATTAAGTGTATCAATATTTTGGTCTTGAAATTCGGCTATTAGAATAGGGTATGCCTTTTAATTTCGGTACTTTTCAGTTCTTTGAAGTTGTTCGGTTCTTTGATGACCACATTTACTTATATTAATATATGTCAACTACATAATCAACTTATATATCTTATATCAGCTTGTGGTAAGTATATGAGCATTTTCGCCTTGAAATTTGGCTATAAGAATAGAGGGGTAAATTTTAATGTGGGTACTATTCAGTTCTTTGAAGTTAATCAGTTCAGTTCTTCGATGACTACACTGACTTTCTAACATACAAAACAAGAGAAGACGTTGAGAAGATTTGTGAACACAGAGAAGAACATAGTGAATACAACCCAAGTGAATTTTGCAGCTGTGTCTAACAGCCGTCATCAGTGAGATAGGAAGCTAAATAAAGCAAATAAAAAGAAAACAAAACTAAAAGGTTTAGCCAAGACTCATCTTGGCAACCTATGTGAAATCAGGATGCTGAGACTTTCAAAATTTGCTTTATGATTTTAGTTTGATTTTTTTTTTTCGATAAAATTCTTTTAGTAAGTTTGTTTTCGTTTTATTATTTTTATTTAGTTTTTTACCTGAAAAACTATTCATCTAAAATGGAAGAAAAAAACATTTTGACTGTTCAATAATTTAGCCATTCAGTAGGCATCATGATCAATTATACGTTTTTGGATGTTGTACTATCTGAGGACTTGATTGGTTTTTAATTATGTGCAGTTAAAAATATGCATAAAACGTAAGAGAGGTATCTATTAAGATTCAATTTTGCAACTTAGTGATGATGCTTCGTAAGTTCTTGCGCAAACGTTAGGCTAAAGTAAAAAACAAATAAAAAAATAGAAAACTATACTATAAACCAAGATGAGAGCTTTTAACCATTGAACAGCTTTTCCTTCTTTTAAGTCAGTTTGACGAATACTGTTTCCAAATTTTACCTAAAACAATTTCGTTCTGAAGCACATAGGCAAACACGAATAATCGCTTAAAATTTCTTTCAACTACATGATTAGTCCATGCCAACAATTAATCAGTTGATGATCGTCGTGGTGTCAGACGCAACCTAGTAAAGAGCGAACTCTAACTCGTAGTAACCAAGAATGTTACATAGTAATCAAAAATGGCCATGTTAAGCTGTGCCTCCCTTATGACTCTCTTAGAGAAAGTCGTCATGCTTTTTTGCTTTTTCGGACAGCTCTGCTCTCTATTGGTGCTTTTTTAGACCTCAAAAGGCAAATCAGAAGTTTTGGGAGTTTTTTTCTGAAAAAAACCATTAAACGAAAATCTATTTCACTTTGAAAAAGCAATAAGAAAGACAGGACTTTATTTTGCTCAACTTTAATGATAAAATTTTATTGCGAAAATAAATTAATGGAATTAAAAAAAAAATAGCCCGAAACCCCGTGAAAATAGCGTCGGGCCGAAATGATAATTGCGCCGTTGAACTTGCCATGGCTGTAACTCATGTAAGAAAATTACATTTTATTTCCCAATCTTGAGCAACAAGGAAAATAACTCTTTCGCATGGTAAGCAAGCACGTGTTTCCTTTTTTTCAAAGAACTATAAAAGTTTTGTGTAAAGATCAGGGGGGAGGAAGGGAGCCCCCTCTCACGCAGGATAATTCCTGCTCGTTTGAAGTTTTAATTTCGCTCTTTACGTTTTTTTATTCAATATAAAACTTTTGTTTCATTTGTCTTAGTTTTTATTGAAGCCATTTTGATGAAATCATTTTCTAAAGAGTAACTATGAATACTCCTGGTTCTCAAATACCAACAATAATGGATGTTTCTTCCATTTAATGACTAGCAATAACAGTAATGAATGAGATAGTTTGTTGAGTCAACCAAGGAACCACCAATTTCCGTAAGAATCGTAACAAGAATCTTGTTCATTCAATGCCAATGAAAATTCAAAGTTTTGGCTGTTGATCCAGAAGTTCCAGCATTTTTGCTGGCAAAAACGAAAGATGTTTTGAACGAATATTTTGCACGACACTTTCCATCCTACATGTTATTAGGATACAGCAATTGTTTCTGGAAGATACCATGCAGAAATGTTTAGAGTATTTGATGCCCCATTGTTATTGGCTAAAGTAGGGATATGTAAGATACGACGTGGACTAAGAAGTGCTCTTAGAGTATTTAAATGTACAGCGTAACCTGAACCAAAAACACTTATTTTAGTTCCGTAATTATAAACGTAAAACTCTTCAAAGGCAATGTAGATTCCCTAGCATGAAAATCAATCTGGCCAATGTCTTGCCCGAAAGCTGGTCTGATTGTTGGAAGCCAGGTGTGAAGAAGCCGGAGTAGATGAACCGTTAGGGAGAAATTCTGAAAGGATTTATGGATCAACAGTTGAATGAGGGTGATTCAGAGCAGGTTGTGTAGGTAAATAAGAGTGAAATATGGAATGAGAGGGAGACAATGAAGGAAGGATCGACGCTAGGAATAGACGGAATTCCAATCGCTGTATGGAAGTGGAATAGAGTGCAGATTATGTCAATTATAGCCTATTAGTTTTGGTATTTTTGAGCCGATCATTTTGCCGTAAAGGACGGTCAGCATCTATCTTATCACCTCTGCATAAGGAGGGGTATAGGTTTGTAAATGGTAATTATAGGGGTTTTTGTATGCGAAATAGTATTCGTGAGGTCTTAGGTCTAGGTTAGATAAATGGTTAGAGTAGAAGAAGACAAACACCAAAAACAATAAAAACAATAGGGAATTTCTCAGGACAGTGGGAAACAAATTAGAATGAATATTTCGGCCCGATGTCCAAGGACCGTCCTCAGTAATACAAAAATATATGACAAGAAACAACTTACAACAGTAGAAGAAGACGATTGATATTCCAGCAAGTTTTAGGAATGATTATAGTGCTGCAGATTAGGTCTTCAGTTTAAGTGTGTTGGTAAGAAAATAGGCTAGAGGGAGAAAACAAAGGCTCTACACAACTTTTCTTACCGTGAAAAGAGCTTTCGATGAAGAAGTAACGAAGTTACTTTTTAGAAGTCTGTTACAACTAGGATTGCCATGGAGATTTTTTTAGATTTCTTAGCAACTTATAGCGTAATTAGGAAATTAGTTCGAATTAGAGAATAGTTTTATGAAGGAATGAATTTGAGTGAGGAGTTAAGCAAGGATGTAGTTTGTCATGTAGGCTATTTTCGTTATATATTACTTTAGGAATGGGACAGCATCAGTTGTGGAATTATCAGATAAATCTTTGTTTGCCCTTCTTTTTGCTGATGAAACTGCATTGGTAGCAAAAAGTGGCACTGAATTCCACATACTTTTATATGTTGTGCATGAGCATTTAGCAATGAATAAGCTAACATTAAATGCTGATAAGTCACTTGTAGTCGTATTTGGGAACGAGATGGGAAATTTAACGTAAATGGTAATGAATTGAAAACTTAAAACGATTTTCATACCTATAACCTAGGGTGTAAGGTTTCAAAAAATGGTAGGTTGGGTAGTCATATTGATCTAATGGAGAATAGAGGACTAAGAGCGATGTAGAGCGCATTAAAAAGTAGTTTAAGAAATATAGGCCTAAATGCCATCAAGTTAAAGAAGAAGATTTTCAGTTGTATGTTCACACAAGTGTTTAGTTATGGTTGTGAAATTTGTGGTTTCCAAAACGGGAATACGCTAGAAAGTATTCAGTAAAGGGGAATACGCTAGAAAGTATTCAGTAAAGTTTCTTTAAGAAATTGTATTGGGAGAAACTGGTATCTCTACAAGGTGATAAGCTATTAAAAGCAGCCTATCAAGAGTGCTTGAGTGACAGGAGAAAACTTTCTTGGGCTAGCCAAGTAAGATATATTTAGAAATTTGTGGATAATCTAGGCAGTGGAATAAAGGGAAATGATTAGGGCTAGAAGGGGACGTGTGATTTCTAAATAGGTAAGGAAAGAAGTTTCAATTACTAGGATGATTTTGGTGTTTACGGGTCCGCAATGGATACGCTGATAGTGTAGCTACTGTTGGAACGTTAGTGACAGCTGTTAGTGACAAACTGCCAAGGTGATCTTACATTGAGGGAAGCATTTTTTGTTGTTGCTGTGTAACTCTGTTTTTGCCACTTTAGATGGTGGAAGTTCCTATCTTAAACTAACTCACATTTCTTTTCAAATTTACTGAACAAACATCCTATGTAGACCGTTTTTCTTGGATTTTAACATTTGATGTCTCAATTATAGGGTGATACAAGAATATGCTGGTTTTGGTGGAGGGAATATTGGATTCCTGAAACATGATGCAGAATTCCAGCTTAACATACCCCTCTTTGCCGATGCTGTACGTTTATGTTTTTCTCTTTTTTCATTTTATCGCAAATAAGATTTGTCTTCTTTGTGAAGCGAGGTGCTGCTCGTTTCACATTTATTTATGTATTTTCTATGTTGAATAAGTCTAAATTTTTTAGATGATAAAGTGTCCTGCTAACCATTTGCTGGTTTTAAAGACCAAATTCTGACATGAAAATGTAATTTCCGGCTCTAAAATTACACATCTATGATGTCAGTATTTTTAACGGTTTTTACTCTTTTGAGTCCTGTATTTATTGACACAGATTCGAGCTTTTTATCCATCTTAAACTTACCTTAATGTAAAGTTCTGGTTTTATCAAAATTTAAAGCATGATTTTGTAGTATGTACAAATGTGTTCTGGACAAAAATTGTGCCCAGGTTGCAAGCTCGGCCCATTGAAATGATAAAAAGACATATTTATACACTTTAGTGACTGTGGGACATTGTTTATTCCATCATATAACGAAAATCCAAATGGTAAAAAAAAAATTTCCCTTATGCATGCTTTATGTTCATGGGAACGAATCTCAACAACAGCCATACGAAGTATGAAAAGTACAAATAATTGAAATACTTATACTTCTGAATATTACTAGGATTATTGTTATTCTTGGCAAATGTTTTGCCAAACATTTTTCAATGAAACGAACTAATTTTATAATGAAAACACTTGTTTCATATTGATTAAGTCTGGAATCTTGAGAACCCCGACAACTGCTTTGCAATAAAAGGTAATTTTAACTGGATAAATAGTGTCCTTTATTATTTTGAACCTTCGTTGTTTCTCTCACTCTCCGTTTCTCTCTCTCTCTCTCTCTCTCTCTCTCTCTCTCTCTCTCTCTCTCTCTCTCTCTCTCTCTCTCTCTCTCTCTCTCTCTCTCTCTTTTTTTTTCTTTCTTTCTCTCTTCTCCCATCTCACACCTCGACTAAGTTTCGGGCAAGTCTTGATCTTAATATTTTTTAATTTGTTTTTAATATTGACTCTCGGAATAGTTTTTCTTTTAATTTACTTCAAGTTAATGTAGCAAATGGTATATTTGGGATTTACCTTATCCTCTCATAAGAAAATTTCATACCTTTGTTAGCTTAATTTTTTTGGTAATGTCTTTTTTGCTATTTGACAGGAATGATTTTGGAAAAGAAAAAAAAGCGAATCTTATATTACGATTATAAAAAAGCTAAACCTGATCTTAAAGGTGCGGGGTTTATTTAAATTTACAAAAAACATACAACAATTTCCAGCTGCTATAGTCTGGAAGGGATTGAAAATCCGAACAACAGTAAGAAATACAATTCAGTTAAAATAAACACAAAAAGAGGATGAAGTGAGAAAAAGACAAAGGGAGCTTGATCTATCTAGCCTCAGACACCCAAAGAAAAACAAACGCCCGTTCAAAGATATGAAAAATAATTCCTGTATTTAGATTTTAAGTGTCGTTTGAAGGTTATAGCCAGCGAGTGTCATAATTCTCTATATTTTCAAATATATTAATCAACCACTATTGGATAAGAATAATCTGATTGGTCAGCCTTAATAACTGTGTTCGGAGCAGCTGAGCCTGGGTATTAGATACTTCTAGTTCCCGATGATAGCTAATATATTCGATTGATTTGAAGAAATACCTTAAACTGAAGTATGGTGGGAGTAAAATCTCGGTCTTAAAAGCAATTCCAGAGCTTCTCTTCTGATCGTCTTCCATTTCTAGTTGTACACATGACTTAGTATTTGAGTTAAACGCGGTTTCGGTTCTGTGAAGTCTAAACCGACGCCGAGACAATTGGCGGGGATGGGTTTTCACGTGCAGATCAGAGTATCCCCCTACCGGATGATAAATTGATTGGTTATAAAATCAATTATTTAAAAAATAAATATCATAAATAAACAATTTAAAAAATTAACAATGAAAAATATCAATTATATTAATCAATAATATTGTCATGAATTATGAAAAAAATACTGGTGGAAACGTACAGGTCCTGATGTGTGATATAAAATACTTTCGACGGACTCTTGGAAAACCACTCTTCTAAACGAAGAAGAAAGAATCTTGATTCTTTCTGGTGATACGCAAATCGCCAGCTTATAAGAAAAGATCCTATTTAATTCAGTGGTCTTATATCGGAGTATCCCCCTACCGGATGATAAATGGATTGGTTATAAAATCAATTATTTAAAAAATATATATCATAAATAAATAATTTAAAAATTAACAATGAAATATATCAATTATATTAATCAATAATATTGTCATGAATTATGAAAAAAAAGTCATGTGAAAACGTACAGGTCCTGATGTGTGATGAAAAATACGTTTCACGGACTCTTGGAAAACCAGTCTTCCAAAGAAAGAAGAAAGAATCTTCTTAATTTTTGCGTGTATAACTTATGAAATCAAGGCAAATCACCAGCTCATAAGAAAAGATCCTATTTAATTCAGTGGTATTTCAACTTTAGCGATCTTTCAAAGATAAATACAGTCCAAGCCTTTATGTACATCTGTTTTTGATAAAGAATCGAAATGCATAAAAAAAGACCTGACCTGTCTGGTCGAGTCTAAATTGTGACTTATTGTCAAAAGGATATTCAGGATAAACAAGGATTAATAAAACAAAATGATGAGTTATTTTTCCATCAAACGCCAAGTAGTTTCTTAGATGCCAACCTGACTAAATTCATTTTAACCTGATCTTCAAAAAGTTCTTCACAACCAAGACATAAACGAACTTCAAAAATGATGCTATGAGAAACAGTCCTCAGGACACTCAGTTATAGAATCCGTTGACCAGTTTTAGTAAATATTCATTTAATAGTTGATTCCAATCAAGAAGACTTAAGATTACAAAGCAAAAAAAAATAACAGAGCTCACAAATAGATTCACCGATTTTCAAAGGCTAGTAGAGTTTCAACCAAATCGGGAGCGAAAGCATTAAAAATAGGAGATCATAATTTAGCCATCGACTCTTATAAAGAAGCAAAATATATTACAATGGGTAAAGTGAGAGATACAAACCCCCTGATTACATTTGTATCATTACATTGATAAGACTAAAAGTTTCTAGAGTTTTATCGAAAGTGACCAAAGCAAAAGGTGGAAAACAGGGTACTTGAGTAAAACTGGTCACCACTATGTTATTTTAGAGTGTTTTGGCGGTTTAAAGAACTGATTTGATAGTAAGTAATTTGTTCCGCTCGATAATTTGTGCATTAATATAGTTTGCTAATATATGCATTAACAGACAATTGTTTGCCCACGGTAAATGTTCATATGAATGTTCTTTTCTGTTTGCTTTTATGGGCTTGTGGAATTGGAAAGAAGGAACCAATGTCTAATTTTCTAGGTTTTTCAAGCAGGGGCCATTGCTGGGCACTTACAATCTTTACCAAATGGTAAAACCTACGCACTACAAGACCGGCATTTTCTTGGAGGACCTGTAAATGTTAGAGGTTTTGAAATGAGAGGCGTTGGTCCTCATTCTGACGGGAATTCTATTGGCGCTGAGGTAAGCTATAACTTTTTTAATAGAGAAAAAGTAAGCTTCATCAAATATTTGTGTCCATCGGCCAACTTTATTTCATATTTAATTACGGTAAATAACATTAATATTTAGTCATTTATGACATCTTTCTAAAGGATCCGATAATGACTAAGGATCAACAGAGATGCAATTCTTCTGTATTTATGAAGCTGGTCATAGGGAGGACAGGGGACTAAGATTACTTCATCCTCCCTGGGGCCTTTTATTGTAATGACTAGATACCCTTGCATGATTATGAGTTTAATAAAGTATAATATGACTGGCTGTGTTCTAATTGAAGTCTCTTTCTTTATTTGTACAATTGCAGTTTTTAAAGCATATTGATCAAAATGACTACCTGGGAATTTCGATCCGATGCCATGTGGACACACAAGGATGCCTGGTGCTGCAAAGGATAATAATATAATAAGTTATTATATTATAAGTTATTAACTTATCCTTAAATCTAGGGCGTCTTATCCTAATTATCCTACTTATCCTAATTTTCTACGGCGTGGTGGTTATCATTGTTCATAATAGTACCATTATAATGAGAAACCTGACGACCTGATCTTGAGCTCTATAGTGCTTGCTATGATTAGTATTATAAACAAATAACTTATTATAACTTAACTTATAAGTTAATAAATTGACTTAAGTTCTTAATAACTTAAGCTCCTGGTCTCATAATGTTTTCGTTGAAGTTGTGATAGTCATTAGTTTCTATACCTTTATGCTTATCCCTCTTAGTATTGTATCAGTACCTTAGTATCAGTCATAATGAAAGCTTTGTCCTTAAAACCTGCATTTGAGTGTTTAAAACTGAATAACTTGTCGCTTTTTTATGTATCTTCTTACCATCCTTACCATCCTGCTCAGCTCCCAGCTTTCACAACTTGCTAAGATTGGGCAAGAAAAGCACCGTAAAGCGCACCAAAAGAATGCTGGTTGTGTCAACTGAGAGCTTTTATCCTCATCAATTCTTGATTCCTTTTGTCCATAGTTTATTTTCCTTTTGCAATCTTTTTTTTTCACCTCCGTAATATAATTAGGGATAGACTCCTTACACCCTTCCTACCTCCATCTTCTATCCAATAGGGATTGTTTTGTTTCAGCTGTATGCCGCGTAGGATAGTGGTTTATTTTTTATCATCCTACTCAGCTCCCAGATTTCACAACTTGCTAAGATTGAGCAAGAAGAGCACCATCCCCATCATGCTTCTATAGTCAAAGGACCAAAAAACCACCATAATATCACAGTCATTTATTAACAAACATAATCAAATATCTCGCCAATTCTTATCAGTTTGTGGACTGAATCAAGGAAAAAGTTGGGTAAAACCTTTTAAGTTATCAAGGTCATCATAAACCCTAGCTGATTTCTCGTTCTACATTACTTTCTTCCATGCTAAGTAGTATTTTGCGGTACCCTTTGTTCTCCATCCAACTGTTGCCATTACTTCTTCAGTTCCAGCTCCTCCTACGGAGAGCGTTATTGATCCCCCAGCTCTAAGACTGCGCGACCTCTCTCCAGCTGATAGTCTGATCTTCGTTAACGCGGCCTTTAGGGACCTATAAATGGTCGCATAATCGAGGGAATTATTTATGAAGGCATCGCCTCTGATTGTCCTAAACAGAAACCCTTATGAGAGCGATAAACCATATTCCTTACTTAGCAAGGATTTGGCTGGATTCCCTGAACCTGATTCCTCTGACCAGGTTTTGGTGCGGCCCACAGCATTGAAGATTTCAGTGATTTGTCGAATAAGGGAATCGACTGTCCCTGCTGCCAGGGTCCTCTTACATCCACAATCTGATTGACGGATTGCTAAATTTGGGCACTCAAAACCATGTAAAATTGTTCTTCCCTTTCCTTCTCTTGATATAAAAAAAACACTCTAGGTAAAAAGTTTTAAAGCGTTTTATCAAAATCCCTCAAAAAGTGCTCCAGATCCTCCTGCAATCTTGATTTTCTTTCCCCGTAGGGCGAAGTCCGAAGCAGATCAACCAACTCGTTTCGTCTTGTATCCCATCTTATAAGGTTATGTTGGGTATGAATCTGAAATCAAAATCAAAGCATTTTAGACTTTGAACGGTTTTATTTATCAAAAATCATTATTTTTTATAAAATACAAATACATAATAAACTTGTATATGCTCTAATATTTAAAAATTTGACTCTTACTGCAACTAGATCACTTATCAGGCCTCTATTATCTTTGAGATATCCCTTTTTTGAAGGAAAACATAAACCTTCTTATCTCCCATTTTTCCTAAGGGCAAGAAATCCTGGCATATGTTTTTATGATGGGGCACCATGGTGCTTCTTTTTTAAAAGGGAGCAAAATCGTGGCTTTCACATGCATGCTTAACAAATTATTTAGGATATGTGGGATCATACACAATGGGGGGGGAATAATAAAATTGTAATCGAGACAATTTATGGGTAAAGAAACCAATTCCAACTGTGCCAAGTTGCGGATATGGTGAATAAAAAGGCAATGGAAACTCTTAAACCTCTCAAATGTGTACCCTTCACGGAAAGCTTTTTATACTTTAGACCATGCCCAGCCACTAAGCGTACAGTGTTGTTTCTCAATCAATCTTGAAGACCCATCTGCAAGATTCAAACTCGAGGTTACATAAACATTATTCAACCAAATATTAAATTTTACAACTTCTGGTATTGACAACCGCTTTGTTATCCACCTTATGTATCACCCAGGAATCCCTGGCCAGTTCAGAAATAGCTAAAATGGCGTTTAAGACAGCTTTTGCCTCTTGTACGTGTATAGATAAACTTAAATCAGAATGTGCAAAATAATCAGAAAACTCCACAACTTTATTCTCGGGTGACCTTGGTGAACTAGCATGACCATTTGTAATTGCTCGAATCCGTAAAATTCACCAACTCTTTGTGAGCTGTACTCCTCCAATGGAAAACCCTTGGTGAAGCTTTTAAACATTTCCAAAATCGTATCTCTTCAATCACATTTCTGGTGTTTTTCCGCCTGGCAACTTTTTTCTCTCCCAGTCTCCCAAACTGAGGAACATGATTTTATAAAAAGATCTACATGAAGGGAGAAGGGAGGCAGGGGTAAAGCTTACTACCTTTCCTATAACCCTCTGCAAATCTTTAACCTTTAAATAAGGTCTACCGAGGAGTTCAATCCTCAAAGTTTCGAATGTTTCCACCTTATCCTCGGGTATTATAAAGAGCCGCTTTCAATATAAAAAAAATTGCCCATTTGTTTCACTTTTGAGGTTGATTGTAGTTTCTATTTATTCGACATGAAAATCCTAAATTTTCCACCAGCAATATTATGAATCTAAGGTGACGTTCTTCCAAGAGTGAGAATCGTGGTCAGGTGTGATGTAATGAAACACTTCATCATAATAATTCCAGCCCCATCCCCCGCTTTTCTGTAAATAAGAGTTGGCATTTCAGAAATTCGCACATAAACATGGAGATAACCGAGAGCCAAAAGCCAGCACAGTCCACACAAAATACCAATCTTCCTCGTCGTCTACGTGCACGCCCAGGTATTTAAATCCAAGGCACATTCTACTAGTTATCCTGACAAAAACGGGGTCATGCGCACTATGCTGGTTACCGAAAAACCTTCACCACCAACATTTAAATATGGTTGAATATCCAACAATGTTTCTAACGAAAATGGGAGATATTTTATGCATTAATCCAAAAACGTTTCATCATGACATAGCCTGGGTTTTTCTGGTTCTATAGTCTCAATACTAGTTTTGGAGGGTCACAATATCCTACCTTTTCCCATGGCAGCACCGATCTATTACGGATCCGTGTTCATACAATTTTTTTGACAAAATCCCGAAACAGGTCCACTGATTTTGAATTAGGAAACTCTGCTGAAACAGGTACAATTGAATCATAGAAATTCCCTCTATAGATGCCCTTATACGGAGCAAAGTAAGCTTCTAAGTCGACCCCATTAGTAACCCAATCTAAAATGTCTTCTGAATGTGTGAACTCTATCACTTGGAAAATTTCTTTCCAATGCGATATGTGATTCACTAAATTTCCGGCGATAAAACATCGAGTGTCTAGGATTACATACTCCTTTCTTTGATGCCAATGATCAAAACTCATGAAATGGCTTGCTTGAGGGTGGACAGAGGTTTCAGTCGAATTCCCTTGTGCATCTGTCCATGTCTCTGGTCTACAATTTGGAATATAAAAATATTTACTATTTAGACTTTTAACATATAGACAAAACTGCTATAAATTTTAAGATTTTTTATTTCTCTAAAGCAGTGGTTCCCAATAAACTTTTTGGCAATTCCTACCTAGCCATTCCTAAAACCTAATGCTTCCCTCGTCATATTAAAAATTTGTTATTCAAACTTTTACCTAAGGAACCTTAAAATGCCATTACTTTGGTATGTTCCTTTTTTTTGTCGTTTGCTAGAAAATATTTTTATGCTAATAAAAAAATTTGTCTGAATACGACAGCTTTTTTCTAAGTATAATATCCTCAAAATGCTACCATGTATCATTTATCCCTTTTTTTTCTTCTCTCTAAATGCACCTGAATGTGATCATTAACATGATTTTTCTTTTTTCTTTTTTAAGAATAGGCCTTAAGGCATAGTCAACCGAGGTGAGAATACATGGGGCGAAAAATAAAAAAAAAGATAAAAATAGCAAAATAAATGAAAACAAAAACTGTTTCACTCTTCCATTTGTGTACATCAAACATTCAAATATACAAGACCAAGATAAGACTGGTTTAGAAAGAAAAAGATACTTTACTCCTCATTTTTTGGCGTAGTTTTTTTCCACAAAACAGTCGGTCACCAAATGTGGCCCTGAACCACAGTTGCAGCATCTTCTGCCATCTCTATCCCCACGACCCCTCCTGTATTTCTGAGGAGGGGGAGTTGGAAAATCCATAAGGATTGTACCGCGGATTGGGATTATAAGGTGAGTTTAAGGCGCATTTCGAAGGAATTGCCACTTGACACTTGTCAAACGGCTGGTTCATTGTGTCAAGTTTAGATTTACTCTTAAGCAGTCTCCGTATGCTGCCTGATACTTTTCCGCTTCATGGTCGCCAGTTGAGGTGGCTACAGAGGCTAGATGTCTCAAGCGAGATATGCATAGGGGGCCAGAAAAATTTGACGTCGACTTGGCCAGTTCAAACAATTCGCGCCTCGCTCTCTCTCTACTGGAGATGTCCCTATCTGGGATATTAAATCCGACTTAATTAATTCCGTAATTTTCTTTATTACCTGTTGACTAGAGGTAACTTGTTGAGCACGGGGTCCCTCCCTCAAAAGATTTCGACACTGGATTTGAATGGGTGCTTTCGCGATTTGGTACCACGGTTGGATTTTGGATAACTTGCTCATGTCTTGCATGATTCAATAGGTCCAAAACCAGCAAAAGAAATGTTTTCGTGAACTGAAGATCGCTAGCTTCGAGTAGGAGGATTAGTGACGATTTGTTCTTGCTCGTCAACCGTTCCGTAGATTGCCAAAATTCCTCCTCATCGCAAAACTCAAATTTTTTCGCTCGGATTTTTACCTCTGCTGGTTTTAATTCAAGAGAGGATTTACCTTCCTTGAATTTTATGATTGCCTCTGTAAAATCTCTGCCATTGAGGCATGTCTTCTCATTAAAATCAATTGGAAGTATTTCTGCAAAACAAAGCAAAAAAGTGATAATTTGCCCAAAATATCAAAAAGGTGGTAGAGCTATTACTATCAAGGTTAGCCTCACAGATAATTCGGCTAACGCTTAACAATTCATATCGTTTACTGTTGTAAGTATCATATTTATGCCGTTTGCCATATTCATATTACATACCGTTTACTGTCCCTGTCATATTTATGCAGCCACTTCAACCATATATGACGGCCAAGAGTTTCTGTCTGCCAACCACGACCATTAGGTTTCTATCCATACCACATCTAGGATCTGTTTGTTTGATTTTTTCTCCCCCTGGGGACGATGTTTTTATGACCAGGGTCGTGGTATAATTTGAGGTAGGGGGTAACTGCCCCTCCGAGACCTCAGTCTCCCCCCAGGCTACTTTGTATGTGCAATATTAGTAGTATAATTTGAGGTAGGGGGAACTGCCCCTCTAAGACCTCAGTCTCCCACCCCCAGCTGAAAATTTTAGTTTCTTCGTAGATCTTGTGAAAATTAAGATAACCTAAAACATTCAGACATCCACAGACAGGTTTTTTTTTTAGTACATTTACCTTTATGGTACTATACGACTTTATGATAAACTTTGAAACAAACATGAGAAATGAAAGACATTTTTGCTGAATGTCTTAGGATGCTGATATTACGATTTTAGCCTCGTATATACAACAAGTTACCCCAAAATCTTATATATACAAACTTTAATGGAGATCAAACACTATTTGCAAAATATTTTCCTATCCTATTTTCTTTTGGATTTTTTATATTGTAGTTTTAGATAAGGGTAAAATTTTATAAGATGTACAGTGCAATATTAGCCTAAGATTTTAGAAGAATAAGTATTGAAAATTCTGTGGCGAAAACTGGAAGCCATTTGTGCAACAAGGGCTACATACTATGCTTTGCTTCAGTGCTATGATTGAAAAATTTGTGCCATATTTGTAATTAGTAACTTCAAAACTCTTAAAGCTGCACAACTAGGATTATCCTATTTTAAACACACGTAAGAAGATATTCTATTCTTACGTACATATGAAAATACGAACAAGTTTTAGACAGTTTTGTTCACTAGACGATTGTTGCATTAAAACCGAAACTAGCGACGTATTTTCTCTTTAAATGAACACTATTACTTACTATTCTTTTTATATATTTTCCTCAGAAGAATTTTATCGGGCATGTTATTTTTATCAGGAAAGTATTTACTTCTACAAAACAGCCAGTTAGGTCAAAACGTCAAAATGAATAGCAAAACTAAAGCAAAGCAAAGTCAGAGCAGTCAAAGTTGAATCAAAACAAACTTAGATCAGATCCATATCCAGGATTCTTTTTCGGTGGGGGGGGGGCTTTTGCAAAAGCGGAGGGAGGGATTTACAAGAAAAAAAATATTAAAAAACGCTTTGGAAATTTGTTTATATTTATTTTCTTACAAGTCGGACAAACATTTCAGGGAGGTTCATAACCCCTAACCCTCCCCCCTGGATATGGTCTTAACTTAGGCATGCAAAGTCTATCAGTAGTCTGATAGACTGATAGACGAATCTCTAATAGTAGAGAAAGGCTCTCTAGATGAGCCTCTGAAATGTTCGTCGATTGCTAATAAAGAAGGCTACCTTTTATGTGCAATATTAGGCTATTAACTAAAAAGAAGAAATGATACTAGCGTATCGGCTCAGCTTACCCTGCGTTCAACACAGCTTATTTTAATTAGTTGCAGTGACTTATTACATAAGCGTAACTATTGTACGCGGCTGAACGTGGTTGGAACGTCAAAATAAACTTTTTGCAAAAAAATAAAAATTATAAAAAATATCCAAAAATAAACCAAAAATATCATTAACTTATACCGGTAGATAAATATACCAAGAATTTTCTATCTGTAAAAGGGCGAATTGTGACTTCTTCAGCTTTGAAGCACAATTATTTGCAGTAAGTTTCAGTAAATACTTTGGACACATTTTTGGTAATTGAAATTGACTATAGAATGCCAAGCATTAAAAAAAAAACTTTCTTACAGTCAATTTTTTTCTTTACAATCGTGCTGTTTTCTTACTGAAATAAATGTGGCTAGTGATTCTTATAGATTCGCGAACAACGCCATCTTAATACGAGGCAAGCCACATCAAGTATAGATGTATAAACTGACAGTCACAAAGAAACCATAGGGATCTTCGATTCTGATAAAGCTTTAAATTTAAGCTGTTGTATGCTATAAATACTTTTTTCAAAATCGCAGTGTGTAATGCTATCCAACTGTTTCCTGTTGATGTCTTCCATATAGTTTTGCTGTTCTTAGATGCCAATATAAATTCAAGTTTGTTCTATTCATACGCCTAGTATTGCCAAAGTTAAACTAAATGAAGTCTATTACTGTCTATTTTTTCAAACTAAGTAAGAATAACGTACTATAGAAGAATGATAATCCCATGTATCTTGAAATTGGTAAATATCTAAAAAAGAGTTTCTGATTGAAATATAAATAAGTATGCATCCAGGATAAGTTTCATTTTTTTTATTCATTGACCTTGGTGGAAATCTAGCGAGGTGAATTCTTGGGTGTCCTCTTACTGGGAAGATAGGTGTTAACGGATTTTCAAATGGCAAAGCTATAAATATTTATGGAATTGGATCTTAACAGGGAAAGAGAGCAGAGGCTTTAAGGGGAAGTTTAGTCACCTAGGATCAGCTGAATATGAGATAGTATGGAATAATTATTTGTGATTTTATATGTGCCCGTAATTTGTCATAATCTGTTTTCGATTTTTCTTTGTTTCCGTAATTTATTTCCGTATTTTGTTGCAATTTTTAACTTGGTACAGATAATTATAGGTTTATAATTTCCTTTTTATTTTTTCTGACTTACAATCTAAAATTTAAACACTTCGGAGAGTAAAAAAACTTAAACAGCAAATAGTTTAACGTTGATATTGAATATAAGTTTATGAGATCTGTGACCTAATATTATAAATTAGCTATGATTCAAAAGATATAATATTCATTAATACTTATTAATTTTGAGTCTGTGTAAACGAGTGTTTAGTTTACCGTTTTGTTTGTAAAAAATAAATCAGTTTCTACCAGTGTGTGTCGGAGATGATTCGCTTTGCCTTTCATAAATCGGTTGTTATTATTGCTTTACTAATTACTTGTTATTAACACTCACTCTAAGAAGCTAAATATCATCAAAATAGCCACTTACATGCACATGGTAAGTAAAAAGGGCCAGTATTTTAGTCACTTCTCTCCTCCTGGGGGGGCAACCCCTTCCTTACACCCTGCTCTTTATGATAAAGCCTTAAAGTACTTCAAAATTCTCATTCAAATTGAACGGCCTAGTGTTTCAGAGCCCTTCTTAAAGAATTTGGAAAAAAAGTCAAACTTTTGCTCAAAGAACAAGGGAAGAGGAAGAGGCAGCCACCCTCGTATACGGAACAATTTCTGTTCGTTTTAAGTTCTAGTGTTGCTCCTTTTATCAGTTGAAAAAAAAATATTTTTAATTTAATTTCTGACTGTTTTTCAAACCGTACCAGGAAATTCCGCTTCCCCCCGTTTGAAATTCCTCCGCAGGATTTTACCCGGAAACTTTCATACCCACATAAGATTGTTCCCGCGGAAAACCCCCTCCCTGAAATTTTTTTGTAATTTTCCCAATAACAAATACTTTATCTAAACAACGGGCAAATGGCACAGACTACAGCCCTTCTCAAGGACTTTGGGGGTCATGTCATCTTCAGAGGCTCAGTTACTGTGATCGGATGTCTTCGGGGAAAAAGGACATGGGATAGTGTTAGTTGCCCTCCAACCTTTTTGAATGCTTAAAAAAGGCACTAAAACTTTGGATTCCCGTTCAAATCAGCATTCTCCCGATTGGTAGACCCATTGATTCGATACAATAGTTCCCTAGAGGAAAAAAACAAATAAACATGCATCTGTGATCTTCTTTCTGGGCAGAAAAACTAAATTCCACATTTTTATAGATAGTAGCTTGAAACCTGTCTAGTAGGGTTCTCTGATATACTGGATCTGATGGTGTGATTTCCATTAACATCGCTTGACTCTTTGGGGTATTTCCTGCCTTTATCAAAAATCAGTCAAATTCCTTCAGGCTTGTAGCTTTTGATGAGTAACTTGAAACTTACTGAATTGTATATCTTTGAGATCAGCATAAAAACAATTGATGCATTAATTGTTGTCAAAGTTTTATTTTTAGAGTTTCAGTTACTATTGGGCCGTGTTGCTCCTTACTTCCAGTTCGTTACCACTATCTTTTCGATAAGAATGGATCAGGATGTGTGTTTTCGGGTGTTTGGAGCACAAATAATAACTAAATGATTATCATTAACGAGAAAATGCTTTTTGAACGCACCCATAGGTGACTCTTTATTTCATTTCCTTTCAGACCTACTGGGCAGTTGGTGCACATCTGTTTGCCCCACTCCCGTTTCTTCGAGGAAAAGGTGGGCTAAGTGAGAGATTTCGATCTCATTTCTTTGCAACCGCTGGAAATATTGGTAACTTTAAACTTGGGTCAAGTCTTAAGGAGAACATGGGGATTTTAGCTGAAAACTTCAGATTATCCTATGGAATTGGCATTGCTTTGAAACTTGCAGAAGTTGCTAGAGTGGAGTTGAATTACTGCTGGCCTAGAAGAGTTATGAAAGGTGACCGTCCCAATCCTGGATTACAGTTTGGGATTGGTTTGCACTTTTTGTAGTCACCTTTGTATAATTTTGTTTTTAGCAATTATTAAAATATTTACTATTCTCCAGAACTTGGATTTTAATTTTCCTTACTGTGCTGGTGCTTTTGATATCTCAATATTTGGGTGATACAAGACTATGCTAGAGGGAATTAGATTCTCGAAACAAAATGCGGAATTCGAGCTCAATATACTCCTTTCTGTCGATGCTGTAGGTTTCTATTTTTCTCTTATTCTTTTTTTTTCTTTTTGATCGTAAATAAGATTTGTATTCTTGAGATCTTGTTCATTTCAAAATTATTTATCTTTTTCGAATGTTTATGACGAATAGAATTGATTTTTTTTTTTTTTTTTTTTTTTACATCTAAATCAAGTTTCTCTGCAACTATTCGTTTGTTTTAAGGAACGTCTGGATTCTGACATGGAAAATGTATCTTCCGGCTCAATTATTTCCGGTAATTATTAAAACAGGACTTGGACTTTTATTTCCCTTACTGTGCTGCGAAATGGTAATTTTAACTGGCTTATATCTAATTTTATGCACGGGCCCTTAAGGCTACCAAAAATGAAAATGCTAGTCAGTTGACAAATTAATATTTTTCAGAAACTGAAAGTCTGTTTTCGTAAAGACACTTCGGCTCCAGTAATTTAAAGGGTGTAAAGGGCTTTGCCAAAATGAGGTTTTGGCGTACCTATTAATCTTAGTCAGTTGAAAAACTATTATTGATCACAAACTGAAAGTATGTTTTTCTTAAAGATACTTGGGCTCCGGTAGTTTAAAATGTTTAAAGGGATTTGTCAAATTGAGGTTTTGTCAAAATGAGGGATTTGTCAAAAAGAAAAAAAAAATCTTTAGGACATTTCGACTCCGGTAATTTAAAAGGTGTGAAGAGCTCTGTCAAAATGAGTTGATGGCCCACCTATTAATCTTAATCAGTTGAAAAACTATTGTTGATCACTGAAAGTATTTTTTTTCCTAAAGACACTTTGGCTGCGATAATTTAAAAGATGTAAAGGGAAGCCTTCGTCAAAATGAGGCTGTGGCGCACCTATTAATCTTATTTAGTTGAAAATTATTATTGCTCAAAAATTGAAGGTCTATTTTTCTTAAAGACACTTCGGCTCCGGTAGTTTAAATGGTGTGAAGAGCTTTGTCAAAATGAGGCCATGGCCTATCTATTCGTCTTAGTCAGTTAAAAATTGCTATTGATAATAAACTTAAGGTCTTTTTTTGTTAAAGACACTTTGGCTCCGGCAGATTTTGTCAAATGAGATTTTGCTTGCTCGTGGCCGGGGGCCGACACAGCTACGCAACCTTCTCCTTCATCCCAATCCATTTAAAACATCGATCTTTACACCCTCCCACGGAGTTATAATTTCCCTTCAATTTCTCGATATGACTTCTTCCTACCTCACTCGGGGACGACCTGCTTTTCTTTTGGTCCTAGATGGTTGGCTGGCAAGGATGATCTTTGGCAATATCTCATACTTCATCCATAGAACGTGCCCAAGGCATCGCAACCTTTCTCTTATTATAACTGAAGAAAGTGAAATTGAACCACATTTTCCGCACAGCTTATTGTTTGAAATACAGTCAATTTCAAATACATTTGTAGCTGACGTCTTTTTGAAAACCCAGTAATTCCTAAATTTTACATTTGACAGTTTAGGCTTATTAACAAAAATTTGAGTCTTGAAGATCCACTAACACCTTAAAGATGTTCACACATTTGCGCTCAGTGCAACATCACTGTTTTTATTCGTTTCAGTTCCTGAAAATAGAGCAATTTATCATATTGAGGATTGATAAGGTATTTGTAAGCGTGTAAATAGAAATAAATTTCAAGTTTTTTAACGTGGTTAAAAAATATTATGTTATATCTCTAAAACCAAAACTAAGCAATTGACATTATTTTTCAAAAATGTTTACAGTGCAAAACATTATCAGATCATGGTTGACAATACATATGCATATTCTCGAAAAATAAATGCCAAAACAAGAGGCTATAGTATTTGATGTCCATGTGAAATTATGTCAAATCACAAATATATACTTTTAAAGGGGGAGGGGGAATCGAGGGGGATATCCTGTTCTCCAATTTAGATAAGATAATATTTATTTTCAAACTCTAATAGGGCATCACAAGCTCTAATAGTGCCGAATTCGCTTCATATTTCCAAAAAGAGAAAGCAAAACAAAGGAACAAAATAATACAGTAAGACAGAAATAAAAGAAGCACCAATCAAGCATAAAAATGGTCAATAGAACTTTAACACACAAAAAAAAACCCACACTGAAACAAGGCTAAAAAACTGGCAGTAACAATTTGTTTTTACTTAAAAAAAAGCAGTAAGCAGTTTATTTTGTTTTACCGGTAAAAATAAATATTGGCGAGCAAACTTGCTACAGATCAGGAGACAATTTTTTAAACTTGTCTAAACTGATTTAGCTCAGAATACAGATTATCTCACCAAAGATAGTATAAAACAATATAAAGTCTATTGAAGCTTGATAAACGTATATTTTAAAGCGTGAAATGTTCCATCTAGCTAACAATTGCATTTTCAATAACCCTTAGTCAAATTATTAATTGTCAAGATTTCAAGCCACATAACTTGTAGTACTGCTCGTGCTCTTTAAGTTTGTGTTGAGGATTCACGCATAAACTATGTTTTCACAAGGTTTACGGCAAAGCTTGAGATCTGTAGGTATGTGTTGAGCATGATTGGAGTTTGATCCAGAAGCATCAAGTATATATTGATTAACGACGCTACTTGAATACAAACGTCCTTGAGTTGACCTTGTCGTATCAGCGATTGAACCCTTAGCCACGTATCTCCAGGCGAAGGTTAATCCAATATTTCACCGTAGAGCCCAACAGATAAGTATGAAGGTTCACTTGATTGTTATTTTCCTCATTCAAAATAGTAGAAAACAACAGCTCAACTTCTTGTATGCCTATAATAAGTGAAAGGGGCAAATATAGAAGTTCCTTTTCTGCTTCTGATAATAAGATCCAGGCAGAATTCAGAACCAACAAACTTTTACAGGCTGCGAGGTAGTGTTGCCAGCGTGTTTGAACTTACCGTAGCTGACTATACTCAGTCTGTAAATTACGTTAGCGAAAGGATGTTAAAAAAAAAAATTGGGTCTCTTGCAACTTTAGTACAACTAGCGAAGGTGTGTCGCGTAATATTGAAAACGTAAAGCGCATTCTGACAAGCTAACCATGCTCATCATTGTTGAAATTTATTGTAGACTCTTGTATTACATATAATTTTTATTTGTCAAAATAGCCTTATGCCTATTGTTTATTTCGAGCTTCGGCCTCTGCAATGGCGCGGGACTTGAGCTCTCTTCGGTTAACTCGTCCAACTACTCTTGGTATTTGATCAATGAAGTAAAGGCCTCCACGAAGCTTTTCGTAATCGGCAACCTTGCCTGAAAATAAATACACTGACATTATTCCACCAATTAGGAAAGAAAATGAAGTTAAGTTATGTCTTTACTGTGCGCACTAAATGTGTTTTTAGATTAAAAAGCAGCTTTTTCATAATGTCTTGTTAAGTTGTCTATTGCTTTTGGCGGCAATTTGTTCTTTGCTAGGTTCCGTCTGGCGCCAAAACTATGATACAACTTAGTAGGCTGATCCAGATAAAGTTATTTGTAAACGACCCTTTTCTTGATATTGCCGACTGATCTTGATCGGATTGTGTGACACATTTACTTTTTTCCCAAAAAATAATCTCCCACACTGAAAAACTAACAACAATCCCAAAACTTATGTTTCTTTTACTACTGATCTGTATTCAGCGATGCTATATAACCCTAAAAACTTAAATTTTACTTCAAATTGTTTCTACTTACTATCTAAGGTTGACGGGTTGAACTAGAAGGTTCTATATTTCCTTCCTTTGGACTCCAACAGTCAACCTTCAGGATTTCAGGATGCCAGAATTGGGTTCAACAGGGGCTGGAGTCCGATTTGAGTTTCGGAAGAAGACCCCTGGAATCTCAAGGGTTCACACCTAAGGGGCTTAAGATGGTACTGACGAACAATAAAACAATCAGGATTCTTAAGTTTACTGAATATCGTAATTAGTGCTCAATTTATGAGAGGCATTAATCTGCCAGACTCTTTCAAAGACAGTATATACAAGTCAAAAGCATAAGAGAAGACTTGTCGTTAGACCCCATCTTCCATACCCTGTCATAAAACAAGTGACCGAACAAAAGAGAGAAACTCTCCCATACCTTCTAAAGACCAGAACATGATTTGCACTTTGTTGGACACAATCCTTATTATGAGCTGAATGTTTCTATATTTTATAATACTTGAAAAAAAAAAACATCACGATAACCAAGATTACTGGGGGGAAAAAATCATGATAACCAAGATTACTGAAAAAACGAAAAAAACAAATGAATTTGGATTGAAAGTTTAATATGAATGCTGATATTTGTTTCTGAAAGTTGATCTATTAAAGTTAAAAAAGAGAAAAACATTTAAGACATATTTTGTTTTCATTCAGTAAATTGCAACTTATGTTGTGGTCTTTAGAAGGCATGGAGGAATCATTCCTACTTATCCTAGTTTTTACTCGTTTGGAGTTTGATCCGGTTATTTATTGTAATTTCTTTGTTTGTTTTGGGGTTCACTAAATTATTGACGGTTATTTATGGTTGTTTTATGTTTGTATTAAATAAAAAAACAAGTTTTTTTTTAACTGAAAGTAAGGAGAGACATTAAAACTTAAAACGAGCAGAAACTACCCCGTATATGAAAGAGGCTGTTCCCTCCTCAACGCCCCGCTTTTTACGCTAAAGTTTGACTCTTTCTCTGAACTCTACTTTTTAAAACAGTAAAAACTTTAGCGTAAAGAGCAGGGCGTTGAAGAGGGAACAGCCCCTTTCATATACGGGGTAGTTTCTGCTCGTTTTAAGTTTTAATTTCGCTCCTTACTTTCAGTTACAAAAAACTTGTTTTTTTTATTTAATTTCTGAACGTCTTTTAGTTAATCCATGTTTTGATTTCGGCTCTCCGCAGATGAATAGTTAAAGCGAAATTTGCATATTTATTTATTTGGCTAAATGGCTATCTTATAGTTTTGATCGAATGATTTTGAGAAAAAAGGAGGAGGGAGGAGGCCCAGTTGCCATCCAAATTTTTAGGTACTTAAAAAGGCAACTAGAACTTTTAATTTTTTACGAACGTTTTTATTAGTAAAATATATACGTAACTTACGAATTAGCTTACATAACAAACTTCTATATTCGTATGTTTTTATTACGTATATGAGAGGGTTCGCCCACTCGTCAATACCTCGCTCTTTACATTAAAGCTTAAATTTTTTCCCTGAATCACAAAGGCCGTAGAATAAATAGTTGAAATTACTAAAAATACTTTAGCGTAAAGAGTGAGGTATTAGGACGAAGTGAACCCCTTATATGCGTAATATTTTCTGTTCTTTTTAAGTTTTAATGCTACTCCTTACTTTCAGTTGAAAAAATCTTTTTCATATTTATTTTTTCATTGTTTTTTTAAATAACGCTAGAAAATGCTGCGCCCTCGTCATGGAAATCTTCTTCCCCCATGATAATGGGAAGTTTCCTCCATGGAAAGTTTCCCCCACATAACCCCCTCTTCCCAACCACAAAATCCCCCTGGAAACGTCTGTACACTTCCCAATAACCATTACTATATGCAAACACTGGTCAAGGTTTGTAACTTGCAG
Source organism: Artemia franciscana (assembly GCF_032884065.1). Taxonomy (NCBI): domain Eukaryota; kingdom Metazoa; phylum Arthropoda; class Branchiopoda; order Anostraca; family Artemiidae; genus Artemia; species Artemia franciscana. Next base: position 15,796,066 of record NC_088865.1, on the reverse strand, counting down.
CCCCCCTGACGGGGACCGTGGGAGAGTAGGTCGTCCCCAAAGACATAGTTACAAGATGTTTCGACTATGCTGAATAAAATGGCTATATCAGAATTTTGATCTGACGACTTTGGGGGGAAAATGAGCGTGGGAGGGGGCCTAGGTGCCCTCCAATTTTTTTGGTCACTTAAAAAGGGCACTAGAACTTTTCATTTCCGTTCGAATGAGCCCTCTTGCAAAATTTTAGGACCACTGGGTCGATACGATCACCACTGGGGAAAAAAAACAAATAAACACGCATCCGTGATTTGTCTTATGGCAAAAAATACAAAATTCCATATTTTTGTAGATAGGAGCTTGGAACTTTTACAGTAGGGTTCTCTGATACGCTGAATCTGATTGTTTGAGTTTCGTTAAGATCCTATGATTTTTTAGGGGGTATTTTCCCCTATTTTCTAAAATAGGGCAAATTTCCTCAGGTTCGTAACTTTTGATGGGTAAGACTAAACTTGATGAAATATATATGTTTAAAATCAGCATTAAAGTGCGATTCTTTTGATGTAACTAGTGGTATCAAAATTCCGTTTTTTAGGGTTTTGATTACAGTTCGTTACCACGAACTGTTTGAAAATTATTTGACTTTATTTCTGCTCATTTTTTGTTGAAGGTAGCTCTGTACTTTTTTTTGAAAAACTTATTTTATGAAAAAGACTAATTTCTGTTCATTTTTTATAGACATATTCTTTTACATTGGTAAGGAATAGACTATTTCAAATCTTTCTCAGTTTTTTCTTTAAAAATCTATATTCTGATATAAAATTTATATAGTGGACAACAATTTTCAATAGATTTCAATGATATACGCCCTTTTGAAAATCCTGACAAACATCTAGTATCTTTCGATTTAGTTTTACACCTCATCAAGGAAGTTGACAAATAAAGCTCAATACCATCCCTAAAACAATGTATCTATGCTAATTTTACAACTAGGATGCACTTATATTCTTTTGATTCAGTTCAATTTTAAGAGCAGAAGTAGTAATTGTAGTAGTCCTGAAAGTTTTAACTTAATACCCTCAGTAGTTCTTGAGATATTACTGAGGTGTCTTATTGACACCCAGCATACGTGCCTTCTGATTTAGTTTTAAAGAAAATTAAGCTTCCCATGAAAGTTTCTGTTGTACTTTATACCCTACTCTACTCCCAAGATACCGCGTCTGGATAGCTTGACAAGATGCAACTAAGCTACTTTGATTTAGTTCAATAGTAGCAGTAATAGTAGAAGAAGTAGTAGTAGTAGAAGAAGAAGTAGCGGGAAAAGTGGTAGTACTATTGGTAGCCCTTGGAGTATCAGCTTAATAAAGATAGTGGTTCCCAAATTATGGATTGTAAGCAAATATTGAGTGGGTCATGATCGCGACCATTAATAATGGTAATACTCAGAATCCGTAGTAGTGAGTAGTGGAGCTTATATTATCTAATTAAAATGAACAAAATTACAAGCATTACAAATATGAATCAAAAACCGTTAAATAAGAAATAAGACTTAAATGTTCTTTTCATTACTTACATAACTGCACATGCAAAGTTTTTTTTTTTTTTTACAAAGTTATTTCAATGAGAATGTTATATTTGTTTCCATTTTGTTTTAATTGCAGTTTCGGCATCAACTTCAACTTTTGTTACTTTTAATCGTAGTGAGTTGTATATGTCCAATTAATTTCTGTACTTAGTTCTTAAGTGGTTTTAACTTAAAATCTGGCCTTAAATAAATACGAGATAGTCAAGAGGAGAAGAACTATCATAGCTTCATCAAACAGGCGAAAATAGTTATCAGCAACTGAGTGCCAGAACTTCAATAGTTGTTCACGATTTACGAAAATGTCTCGAGCTTGAGAATAAACTTGACATCAAGTAGGTGTTTAATATATTTCAGTTTTTTCTTCCAAGTAAATTGCAACTTCATTACGCAATTCCACTAATCGTGTCAGCGTTTTTCCCTGGATGATAAGCAAATTTCTGTATGCAGAAGAATAGATGTGTCGCGGCTATTCATTTCTTTACACGGTCTTTGAAATACGTGGGCTTGTAAGGGTTTTGTTTTAAAATAATTAAAAATTTTCACAGCTGTATCAAGCACTGTCTGGAAATAATCGGACAATGCTTTGGAAACTAGGACGTCTCTATGAAGACTAGGGTGTGTCCGCAAAGCACGCGGACTTTGTTCTAGAACTTCGTAACCACATTTCTATTTTCCCTGCTCATAGTCCGAGCACCGTCAGTGCGTACACTGATACAGTTCTTCGTTATAAGGTTTTTTCATTTATGTAGGAATCCATTATATTGAAAATTACATCTGCACTTCAACGACTTATTGGTTTGCAGAACAGATATCTTCATGTGTGTCGTTCTTTCATATACAACATACAAAATCAGCAGTTGAGCTAGGTAGAATCTAGGTGAGCTAGGTAGATGGTTCTACCTTACACGTTGGTAGAATCATCTAGTTGTAATGTATGACCTTTACTACTTCTTTTCTCTAGAACACCAAAAAGGTGGGTCATAAGATTGGAAATTTTTGTAAGATGGATCAGAGCCCAGTCAACTTTGGAAACCACTGCCCTAAGCCGTTACTCTGATAACGGCTGAGTAATGCATTCCTTTGATATCCTATATGTACTTAAGTGTTTGTTCGACTCTGTTCAATGCTGCCCTCACAGTTCTCTGAAATTTTGACCCTTAGCATTCCCTTAGCATTAGCAATAGTAATGGGCATAATAGCAGAAGTAATAGTAGGAACAATAGGAATAGTGTTAGTGGTGGCGGTAGTTAAAATAGTAGTAAACAGTAATAGCATCCACATTATGCCTATTTGGTGTAGTTCAGCATCCTACATAAGGCCTGATACTTTCAGCTTAATATTTTAAGCTGCTTCTGAGACATTGCTGATATGTTCTTTTTATAACCTGCATGAACGTAACGTGCTCTAACGTAGCCACCTATCTCCCTCAACAGTCCCCGAAAATTCCAAATTAATACCATTAGCCTTAGTAATACAGCGGTAGTAGTGCTACTTCTGCTAGTAGTAAGAGCTTGCACATAATGCAGTTTGCATTTAATATCTTTTGACTGGTTCAAAATTCCCCTCAACATGCACTGAAAGTTTCAGCTTAATGCTCTAAGATGTTTCTGAGATATGGCTGTTAAGCCCTTTTAATAAGCTACATCCACACAGCGTCTAGTTGCAGCACTAGTAGTGATAACAGTAATGGTAGTATTAGTACTAGTCGCAGTAGTAGTAGTATGCACGTTTTGTATTTTTGCCTAGCTCACCATCCCCCTTGACATACCCTGAAAGTTTCACCTTATTACCATTAGCCTTACTAGTTGTATTAATCTTAGTAGTACTAGTATTATAGTAATAAGCACAGAACCATAAGGTTTCACCTTAGTACCATTAGCCTTGCTAGTTGGAGTATTCGTAGTAGTAGGGGTAGTATGTTAGTATAGTTCGATTGGAAATGAAAAGTTCTAGTGCCCTTCTTTAGATTCAAAAGAAATTGGAGTGCAAGCAGCTTAGTATCATGAAAGTTTGAACCTAATACTCTAAACTGTCCCTGAGATTTAGCTGTTATGCTCTTTGAATAACTGGCATCTACACCGCATGTAGTTGTAGCAGTTGTAGTAGTATCAGTAATAGTAGTACTATTACTAGTCATGGTAGCTGTAGTATGTATATTTTGGGTTTTCGCCTAGCTCAACATCCTCCTTGATATGTCCTAAAAGTTCCACCTTTGTAACGCTAGCTGTACTAGTTGCAGTAATCGTAGTAATAGTGGTAGTGCAGTAGTGGTAGTATGGTAGCATAGTCCGATTGGAAATGAAAAGTTATAGCGCCGTTTTTAAGAGCCAAAAGAGATTGGAAGGTAAGCAGCCTAGTACCATTACTAAGCTGCACCTTGGTGCCATCAAGGATCACCATAGTACCATTAGCCTTACTAGTTGCAGTAATCGTAGCAGTAGTGATATAGTGGTAGTGTAGTAGTAAGGACAGAGTACTTGTTAGTTAGTTCAAAATGCCTCAACATACCCTGGATGTTCCAAATTAATAATCTAAGTCGTTACTAAGACATTGCTGGTAAGCCCTTTTGACAATATGCATGCTCATAGTGTGTTCTGAGTTAGTTGGAAATCTTCCTAATCATTCCCTGAAAGCCTCACCATAATATCCTTAACTTCAGTAGTAGTTGTAACAGTTGTGTGTCTGTTTACAATTACAAACAAATGTTTCTTTCCTTCTTCGTTTGGTAGTTTATGAAGTCCGGTAAAATTTTTCTGTCTGGGATTTTTATTAAGGTTGAAGAACGCATAGACATTATCTAAGAGTTCCTACTCACTTTGGAAATCTTTGGAACAAACCAAAACCTCAGATTCGCTCTACAAAATAGTTCAGTTTTTTTTTATATTGGATTTGGTTGAATGACGGATGATCTACTCCAGTTTCCTCTTCGGAAAAGGAAAAAGGTTGGCTTACATGAAAGAGATAAAACAATCCCACTGTACTGAGATAACTAGTATATTTATCTATTTTTAATATAAACACCAGGGCTGTACGTAGTTTTTTGAGCGATTCGGGGTAATAGGAAAAAAATTAAGTGATAACTTGAATAAGAGTATCCAGAAATTTGGAAATATTCAGGAATCGAGTTGGGCAAGACCCTAACCCAGCCAACACCCCTCCCCATGTGCACGTCCTTAGAAAAGCCTAAAGAACTTTTTTTTTATATGCATTTGGTGGAGAAGTGAAATACGATTTAATTTCGTAACCAAATAAAGTAATTTTGTCTTAATGATTGTTATAATAAGAAATTGTATTGTTTGATTTGAACTTACCGTTAACAAAGTCCAATAATTCCGAATCTGTTACATTATCGTGACCTATTTTTTTGACAACATAAGCAAGAGGCAGCTCGCCATGCTGGAGAGATGGAAGACCAAGAACTGCTGCATCTTCAACTGAAGGATGAGACATGATTAGCTTTTCTATTGCATCAGGCATCACCTATAATGTTTGAAAGAAACTTAGACTCTCGCAAGGTGCTAAAATCCTTACATCCTCGTTTCTAGAGAAAATACTGGAGAAGGGGGGGTATCCAGAATTTTTTTTACAGAGGCTTAGAACTTTTGTTTTGAAATCAAAGATGTTACATTCAAATTGAAAAAAGTTGCAAAAGTCAATTAAAAAAGAACAACGTTCTTGGAAACTTCCTAAATTGCAAAATAATGCTAAGGGCCTAAATTGATTTTCGCAACTTCTGGTCGAAACCTTATTCAGCAGTTATTTCTTAAAACAAAATGTACTACTATAGAAATAGACAAGCATGACAAATGGTTTTTTTATATACTATTACTCGAATACATCACACGCGTCATAAATTAGCATATCTCTATTCAAAGGCTAGCGTAGAAATGAGAAAACAAACTTCCAAATAAATACTTCTGTGACAACAGTGGAAAATGTGTATCAGTTTCAAATTGAGAAACCTAATTTCTTATACTTACAGGGAAGACATTGTATTTGATTACTTCTTTGAGTCTCTCAATAAAATATAAGTAGCCGTCCTCATCATAATATCCAAGGTCGCCAGAATGTATCCATCCGTCTTTCTTCATTCGCTCCGTATTCTGAAAAAACAAACAAACAAATTAAACAAGATTCTTGTAAACCAGAAAATAGCAAAACTATGAAATCATATTTCTTTTGGCAAACTGTCATATTTTTGCTTTTGTTTTGCTTAATAACGAAGAAAAGGTTAAAAGAAAATCCATAGCGCGTTTGTGTTTCCACGTGCTTGCCTTGTAAACAGAAAATCGTTGAAGATCTATGTTTTCTTTTCCAAACATTTTCTTTGGAAGTACATCGACCTTGTGCCCGATGGGTATTGCTTGACCTAAGGGGTCGGTCAAAACTATTCTTTGGTCTTAATGTGAGAGATTTAGAGACAGACTCGTGCTATTGATCCAGGAACAATCAGAGCTGAATTCTTAAGCGTCTTCTCTAGCACAAAGATAAAGGTACTTTAAATTTTGAAATTCTTGCACAATAGAGTAAACACAGAGAAATAGTTATTATCAGAATTTTATCCAATTCTAATCTGGAAGTATAAAATGAAGTACGTTGAAATTCAGGGTTCATTGAGACTCCGGATCTAAAACGAGAAAATTTTTCCTGACACTACATATCTATGGGAAATAGATGACCCCCCCCCCCCCTTGAGAAACGACAATTTATTAAAAATGTATACAAACAAGAAAATAAGAAACGTTTTCACATTCAAATCTTAACAAAATTTGGTATCACGTGTCCCCTCTTCCTGAAAAATCCCTCGACAGCGCTCATGCATGTATCTTTAATAGCAAGTATTAAATAAGGTACCAAAATTGATCTTTTTTCTTTGCAAGCCTCAAATAAGGTACCGATTTTGTTTCTTCAGCTCTGTTTTTTCAATCAGTATTAAGAATTCTAAGTATCTTCCTTTTTTAGTGTGAGAATTTGATTTTAAAATACATGAAATGTCTAGTTTATAAGGAGTGGAGTGAACTCTATGATCCCTTTATGTGAAGTAGCTTCCTCTTGATTACAGCTTCATCCTTGCTTTTTACTAAAGGAAAAAATTCTTCTTTTAAGCAAATCGAATTTTTTTTTGTATTTTGTTGCTTTTTAAGAGTCTGACAAAAACTTTGTGGAAAGCCAAACTCCGCAATCCCTCTCCCCTGGAGACGAAATTGGTACTTATACCAGTGCTAATATGAAAAACATGATTATGCATAATAGAAAACAAACTAGGAAAGTTAAAAGGGTTAGATTATTTGGAAAATCAAACCTTTTATTGAGGCAATAATTCTCCAAAAGGAAGAGGCTAGGGATGGATCTAAACCCCAAGCATCTTTGAAATTTGTATCTATGAAAGGCTTAAGTGAGTAGTCGCGATCACATGACAAAGTGCACATTCTACTTTCAAGAAATGTTTTGACATCTTTATACTGCATGGTGAGTAAGCTAGAGGAACCAGTCCTCTTCTAAGAAAGATGGGTAGAAAAACCATCCTTTTTCTGGTAGAAAAATCATAGTTCTTGCGGTCAGGAATACCTCTAAGAGTTCCTGATTTATGACTGTCTCTGCTACCTCCGTACTGGCATGAGATCAGTACTCCTATATGCCAACCAGACATCGCCTTCGTTGTGAGGGAATCAAGATGGCAATACCTTGAAAATACCCTACATATGCCTAATCAGACTTCCTAAAATGCCCCTCCACTGGCAGCGGGAAGGCAATCGTCACTGGAGAAAACCAAAAGTGACAATTCGTAAGACTCACAAACGTGACAGAAAAGCCTTCCAGATGAGTGGGAAAATCATTTCAGAGTGGGAAGACATCTATGCAACGGCCCACTTAAGGGAAGATTGGAGGTTACTCTCTGATGACCTGTGTTCCTCTGGAGGCACTAGAGGAACTAAGGTAAGTAACGTATATAACCTTTTTTCCTTCAGATGAGGTTTTTCTATAGCGAATCTTTGATTAGTGAAAGTTCCTCTTTCACTAATCAAAGATTCGCTGAAAAAAGCAAGTTTTTTCAACTGAAAGTAAGGAGCGACATTAAAACTTAAAACGAACAGAAATTACTTTGTATATGAAAGGGGCTGCTTCCTCATCAACGCCCCGCTCTTTACGCTAAAGTTTGACTCTTTCTCTCAACTCTTCTTTTTAAAGCAGTAAAAAACTTTAGCGTAAACTTTAAAAAGCTAACTTTAGCGTTCCATTTTTTAGAGTTTTGGGTTCTATTGAGCCGGGTCGCTCCTTACTACAGTTCGTTACCACGAACTGTTTGATGTACCTAATTAATTATATCAAGAAATATTATCCAGTAAGATTTATACCATTTATGATATAAATAAAATAAAACAGCTACCTGAGGGTCATTCCAGTATTGCTTGAACATGTAGGGCCCTCTGAAGCAAATCTCACCAGGTGAATTTGGTCCCAAGATTTCACCAGAATTTTGATCAATTACCTAAAAAAAACGTTTTTGCGATGTTAAATGACCATACTAATTAACAAAGGAAGAAAGACTTGAAAATCGATCTTGGCGTCAGCATAGGTTAGATGCAACTAACATGGGAAAAATACAGATTCTTCCTTAAAGCTGTGACGTTTTTAGATCGTTTTAAGTGACCAGAAATGTCAATATGCCATCTAAAAAAAAAACATGTATGTAGTCGATTTACATCGACATTTCCAGGGCCCCAGCACTCGGAAAGTAGTAAGCTTGTATATGCTGATTCTTGTTCTATGTAACAACCTCCAAATAAGTGAGATTTCTTCGCTACTTCTTCCTAGGGAAAATAGAGGACTCCCCAGGGAACACAAAGGATTTTGAAGGGTCCCAATGACTGGCAATAAAATTTTGCGTTGTTTACGGCATCTTTGTAGATTTGTACTGGGTTTTGAACCACATTTTGTTAGCGTCGAAGATTGTAATGGTGTTGTTTTTATATCGTAATATTTGTTTTGTTCTTCACTTTCATTTTTGACTCACTCCATTTATGACAAACTCTGATAATCTCTTTCTCGTGAATCTTTACCTCAGAAAGTTTTTTCCGCGCTTTTTTCTTTAGCAGTTTAGATTCAAACATCATCTCATTTAATTTCTTAATGCGTTATAAAAAAAAAGTCTTTTCCAGTTTCCAACCACAAATCACTGTTCAAAATTGTGTTTATAATTCAATGTGAATCTCGTTGTTGTTTGTTCCATGCCTTTTCTCTAGCTGTTGCAATTCTCATTTTTATTAGTTTTCTAATCAGATTTATCTCTGCTTCATTTTCATCAATTTAAATGACCTTAAATTATAATCAATTTTTTTGCAAAATTACTTTTGTTATTGGACCTTTAACTTTTGCCTTCGCTCGTCTTTTGTTATTATGAAAAACATAACACCAAACCTTGGTTTTTTAACAGAGGCTGATTGTAAATTCTAATGTCATTATTCAGGTGGCGGTACAAAAACTTCTTTTTTTTTCTTCTAACAAATTATTATTTATAACACTTGTAAATTTTCGTTTTTTGGGTCTTGTCTCATTTGGTTGTTGATTTTTACCCTTTGTGAATTTAATTTGTTCGGGGTGTTCTCTAGGTCTTATCACGTTTCATAGTTCAGGTGGTTCACAAGAATCTTCATTTTATTTCTCATCGCTTTTATCTGTGTGGAAAAAATCAGTAAAATATATTGCTTATACAGGAACAACAGCAACCTTATTGCCATTTGGACCAACGACACACTTTAGCTTCAAATTTCACTTTCCTTAGATTCTGTTTCTTCTATAAAACCTGGCTCAAGCAAAGGTTTAGAATTAGCTCAAGTAGATGTTTCCCTAGTTGACGGAGCACTCATGCTTTCCAGGTATGGCTTACAAAATATAGATCCGTTGTTGCGGTCCATTCCAAATCCAGACTTGCCATTTGGTGGGAAAATTCTAGTTGCTGAAGGCTATTTCCGACAGTGATTACTAATTCAACCTTGAAGCAACCGCAGTGAAACACTCAATGAATGAATAAAAAGAAGTCGTCTTTGGAAGTGTTTCAAACATATTTCCTTTGAGAAAAATATGCAGATCGATTCTCAACAGGAAACATGCAAAGCACAATCTTGAACTGGAAAATGGAAATCTTCGTAAAAATTAACTTAATTAAACTGAATTACCGGAAGACATAATTTCCAGCGGTAATTTAATTAAGGAAGTATTTGGAGAATGTTTGGAGAGTATTTGGAGAATACAAATCGTATAAAAGCTAGGATTTTGTACAAGATAAAGAAAAAGAAAGAATTGAATTTTCTCCCGAACTCCCCAATTCAATTGAAACTGCAGATTTACCACTGCATGACTTAGAAATAAAGAAAAATACGATAGTTGTGCTTTTGCGTAGCTTAGATATCTCAGAGGGGATGTGTCATGGGACCCGCTTTATTGCTACTAAATTATGTAACAACATAATGAAAGCACATTTTATTACTGGAAAAAAAAATAGGAAAAGAAGTTCATATATCTCCAGTTACAGTGGATTTTAGTAAAAATAAACTTGGATGTACTGTTCAACAACATCAATTTCCACTTCGACGTGCATTTGCTATGACTATACATAAGTCGCAAGGTCTAACTTTTGAATTTGTTGGCGTCAACCCTAGTTCTCCTGTTTTCAATCATGGCATGTTGTACGTGGTATTTTCTCGTATTAAAAGCCAACGTAGCTTCAAAGTTCTGCAACCCCTTAAAAATGAACGACAAACACATCATAAAATGTGGAAGGAAGCCTTGACAACTGACAACAAAACGTCTTATTGTTAGAGTTATATTTCTTTTTTTAATTAATTAAACGATTAATAATTGTATATATTACATCATTGAAGCTTAGGGTCACAAGAACGATCTAAATAGGTCAGGATTTTTAAGAAAGAATTTCTATTTCTCCCAGGGTGGTTTTAATGAATCTGTGGGGATGTCATGGTATCAAGAATAAAGTCTGCGATTAGGATACAAGCGCCAATGGGAGTCCATATATAGAAGCCTACCAAGGGCCGGGGCCCGAAGGCAAAGCCACCGGTTCTACATATATCTATATACCAAGAACGGATGGCTTCGCCTTCGGGCCCAGGCCTATCATGCATGGAAGAAGTTTTCATGCTTGGAAAAGTTTAACATTAAACTACTTAAAGAGCGAAAAACCGGTAATTGAAAAAATAGTCGTATATATTTTGACAAGGGGTTAAGAGCTAGTGGAAATAATACCAAACTGCTCGTTCCTCATGCAATTACGAATCAACGACATATTGCTACGGATACAGGTATCTACGCCGATTCGTCATTTATCAATGGTGATATTCTTTCAAAACTTGCTTTGGCTCTTGTAAAAAGTGATACTGTCGTTGGATCCTGGACAAGCTCTCCACATGATTTTAAAGTGTTTGGTCTTTCATCTCTTGTATCTAAAGAAAATGGAATGCCACTCTACAATTTATCCTTTGATAAATCCTATAGGACTCTGTATGCATCGACAATGCAATCCCTAGATCGAGATTCACAATTATTTTAAAATGGTGTAACCTAAGAAAGGCTTACTAAAACTCCTGGTATCATTATATTAGATTTGTCCGGTACTCAAGATATGACTATTATCCGAATAGGCACAGCACGTTTGCATCTTTAGAATTGGCCATGCATCTTTTGAATAGCGATGAATATTGAGTTTGTTTATCCTCTTGGCATACCGTATGCATTCTGCATAGCTCACATTAAAAACTTCCTTAAGCAAAGTGGAAAATCTATTACTTTAAGTCCAAGATCTATCAACCAAAAATTGTGGTTTTCATGCACTATTATATTTTATTTTTTGATTCCACGGATTTACTTACAGTGAATTTCTTAGTATTTATGGTGACAATCCTTGATTGAACGACTTTCTATTTGACAATACTCTGTCCTACCAGTACAATATTAAATTTCAGTGTCCTAAGAGTGAAATGTTTGTGAATTTGTTTGTTACTGAAACTTATAGACAAAACTCTGTGTCCTTTGGATTTCCTCTTCCATCTATCTTTGACGATAGGTGGTAGCAACCCACTAGGTTTCAACTTTTATTCATCTTCGGATGCTAAGTCAGGGTCACATTTTCTATAATATAATGTAACATCATTTTTATTATATCTCTTTGTAAAATCAACATTACTATTTTGAATCATATTATAAAATTCATTTGGTTCAACTTGCTTATCTAAAGCAGTGTCACACACGATATTCTCATATGAAGAATCACTTTCTGTAACAACCAAATAAAAGTCTGTAGGCTTACAATCATACGACTATCTTCACAGTGATGTCGTAAAAACCAGACTCTTTTATTATTGTTATTATTGATGTTATTATATAATATCATTTTAATTATATCGTTTTTTAAAATCAATATTACTATTCTGAATGATATTATAAAATTCACGTGTTTCAATTTACTTATTTGAAGCAATGTCACACACGATATTCTCATATGAAGAATCATTGGCTTTCTGTAAAAGCCAAATAAAAGTCAGTAGGATTACAATCATAGCAGCCACTATCTTCACAGCGATGTCGTAAAGACCAGACTCTTTTATTATTCCAGAACTTGAAGCGTCTAGCTACTACTACTACTACTACTACTACTTCCCAAAGTAATTTAAAACCACGACGATATAAGTCTCTTAAAAATAAACTGAAATCACGATTAAGGTTTTTTTCAATCATGCCATGGTAAGTATTTTCCTCTTGATCACACTTATCATAGTGACAAGTGGAATATTGTAAACCTCTAGTGTGAGAGTCACAAACATCTTAAAGGTAGTAATAAAAGTCATTAATTTGCCCAGCGTATCCTCTATGCAATTTATATGGATTGTATAATCTACATTTTTCATTATATTCATCAATAATAGTACAATTCTCACAGGATGACCAGCTGCTAAATATATACAAAGATAACGGACATGTGTAAAACATTTTTCAAATGTTGATTGTCTCACTGCCAATAAGAACTTGATCCGCGATTTTTAGAGAGAGGATTTTTGTAATGTGGACTTATTTGTTGTTGTTTTGTAAAATGGCCATCTAGCTAGTGCTCAAAAGTGAATCCACGATATCATGTTTTGTTTCAATTAATATATGAATAGATTGAGGAAATGTGTCTGGGTCACGACGTAAATGTTTTATACAATAGTCCAAAGACGGAGAATCATTTCTCATTATATCATTAAGCATTCTTTGAGAAAATGTTTTCCTTTGAATGGATAACTCTTGAAAATCATCATCTAGGATCAAACATTTTCCCGAAGTCACTAGATTCCGTGTGATTTTGCTTCTCAAATCCAGTCATTTTTAATCCTGACACTCTCACTACCGATTATAGACTAAAAAAGAACGAAGATTCTGTCTTGCTAGTAAAATATCCAACAAACTCACTCCTTTTTTTATATATTGATTCAGATCGTTGTCTTCAATATATTTCACTAGTGCATTTAATCTGTCTTGTAATCTTTGTATGTTCATTATATTCATTTTTTCTGCAAAGCATGACTGTTCTTTCGACTTGAATTTGCTTAATGATGTTATATATATATTGCAAAAATCTTGTCCCATTCTAGGGTTAACCGATAATCCCTTGTAATTTCAACTGCTATGTTAGGCACTCTGGGTGTCATTTCACCATTTCTAGCGCCTTCAATAGCTAATAGAGTAAAAACATCCATTCTTAGAGAATGATATCCTCGATGTTGACACACTGAACTATTTTCCGATTGTGAAGCAAATCTAGAAACTCACGCAAGTTTACATTATCTTCACTAGTAAAATATTGAACCAAGTTCAATTTTTCTTACAAGCGGGACTTCCCGCTTGACTAACGGACTCTAACATGCCCTATTACATAAAGACCTTAGAAATCCTTATTTGGGGCCTCATAGGTTTTTTTTTACGGAAACTATTATGTAACAAGCAAAGCCTATCACCTAGCATGCACTTGCATCTCTTAGAAAACATTCCCTATGACGTAACAGACACCTGCATCGTTTAGAACACAATCCCTCTGATGTAACATACACCTGCTTCTTGAAGAAGTTTTTTTTTAAGTGTTGGGACAGCGATTCAAAGAGATATGGGCCTTGTAGGAAGCCTTATGCTGTAACTACTATTATATCAGGATATCTATTGATATATTATCAAAAACCTAAAAATGTACAAAATAATCTTCAATACAAAAATTATACCAGTGATAGAATATGAAGAGGTGATTTGGGCTGTAGAAGCAGATCAGCAGTTGGAGTCCCTCCAGCTCCAATTTTATAAAAGAGCGTTTGGGTTACATCAGACAACTCATCCACAAATTCTGAAAGTTGATATGGGACTGTATAAAATCTGATTAAGAGCGGTATAAGATCAGATGTTGAATTATGGTTTGATAGCTTCGTGGCCGTCCCAAATTAAGTCATTACTAGAAAGATTGGTAATACCTTACTTGTGAAATGATGGTCTTGGTCCTTGTGATTTACCTACGGATTTAGAAAGCCAGGTACGATTTATTTCAGAAGGTCAAGAAATTCAGCATTGCCTACGGCCGGTTTTAGATTCTACAACATTGAAACATTGTGATCTCGCTAAACTTAGTTTTGGAGAGGAAGTTTATTTTAAAGTTTATTTACCAGGTATGGTTTTATGACTCGTGGTATGGTTTTAGTTTATCTCATCAACCTAGAAGTTTATGCTAGACTATGAGCTTGAGACTTATTTATTTTATATTTAAGCTAGCTATATTAACACAACAAAAACTGAAATTAACTTACCTTTATTTCAGTTAAAGGGCAAGGTCTGCCAACGCATCCAGGTTTGTCAACTAAAAACGAAGAGACAATTGACTCACTATTTTACGTTAATTACAATAACATTGATAAGACTTTCAAAGTTGTGCTTTGAAATGCCCTCCTCCCCAAAAAGCACGAGTATAGACAATGGTGATATAGCTTAAGGCCTGGCGTGACTAGTGTAAGTTTTATCGAAAATTATTTCATTGTATAAAATCTTAGCTACGAAAGAGTATCAATAATATTTTACATAATCTTTTTTATCTTTTATTTGGAAATGGTTCCTGATGCATTTTAACTGGATGCCCCTTATAAAAAAGAAAAAAAAGTTAAGGAAAGTATCATAGAAGCTTAGATTTAGCATTCATGAATTGTAGAGGTACTCAGAGGGTAACTTGTATCCTTACTGTCCAAATAAGCCCTGCAATTTGATTGGTTCTCCTGGTGCTTGGACTTCCTCTATGTTCTTATACTTAGAGTTTCTATAGGCCTAGCAGTTTTTATTTTGTTTTCATTTAACATCCGCCAGGTTTTCCTCCCTTAACTTGAATCAATCAAATGGTTAATAAATTTAGGCAACCCTTGCAAGCTAGTATTACAAATCAATTGTTGTATTTATTATTTGAAATTAAAATTTCTTGAAGGTACCGAAAAATATTAGAAGGAGTTTTTATCTGGTCGAAGGAGTATTCCTGAAAAACAAAAAGAATAAGAAATACGAGATATATATCAATGTTGTTGAAAAAACTACCCAAGATTTCAGCTATTTTCCGTTTATACTGTGTTTTGAAAAAAAAAAACTTTGAACAAAAACATGTTCAATCATCACTTATTTGCGGTTTTGACTGAAAAATTTATGGAGAAGGCTTTGTTGAGAAATCTGTTAATAGAAACTTGATATTTGAGCGTTTTAATATCATTGCCTTTTTATGAAATACCAGTTAAAATGAGAATTTGTGAAATAGGTTGTTATAGCACTTTAATTTTGTGCATTTTATTGGGTGGATGAAAGCTATAAAGATATTCATCGCAACTTTTCTGTTGATGGAAAGTGCGGAACGCACCTTTGTCTTTGCAAGCCATAACGTCTCAACTTCTTACGAATGAATAGATAAAAATCATAATGTTTGAACTGTAATGTTTAAAAGCCTTTAACCTGTATTCATAGTTCCCCATCTTGAAAATCTCCTGATAATCCTATTGAGTGGGGAACACTAATGTCTCCTTTTTTCTTTGCTTTTTTTCCAGCGCTAGCAGGTTACTGAAAGATCGTAGTGACGTGTTTAAGAGCTTATTTGAAAGCTAATGCTTATAACTGCATACTTTTGTAAATTCTCCTTGATAGCACCAGAGCTTCGTGCCGTCCGGCTGTAGAAATGGCATATTGTGGGGTCATTTTCAGTGGGTAAAAGGCTCGGATACTGGTTAGACCCTCTTTAGATAAGTATTTATAAGGAAAACTGCAGAAAAAGACATGAAATTGATTAGGTATATAGATGAAGCTCCAGTGAGACAGTGTCAAGTGTCACTATTACTTCCACGTTTGTGTGTTGTATAGAGATGTGGTATGCATATGGTATGGAGACCAAAACCTTTTATTGCTACTTTTTTTTTCCAAAGAGGGAAATCGAAGCAGTAATGTTTGTACATTATATTTTCAGATAAAAAAGTCATGTTTTTGCTATTTAGATTGACTTGTAATACAATCTTTTTTTCTCATTAGAGGGATCTAACCATCCATAATAGTCTATGTTTAACTATATGCTGGAGCAATAGCCTAATAATGGAGCGTTGAGTGAATTTGAGAAGATATTTGTGTTTACATCTAATAGCCAACAGATTATCGTGATCGAAAATTCATTGTAAAATCAAAAAAAAAGAAAAACAGAAAAAATGCCTCAACGTATCCATATGATTAATGTAAATAATCTATTCTTTGTGTTTAGTTGTTTCTCAGAAAGATTTTGTTAATTATAATATGCAGCTAATCTCCTAAATTTTTATGGGATAGCCCTAAAAAATTCTTTTTTACGCGGCTAACCTATAAATCTATTCATAGACAAAAGTTTATGAATAGTGGCTGACGACTTTATTTTAGAGGCTGAAAAAAAAATAATAATGGCTGACCCTGCAGATCTATGTGGGCGAGTTAGACGAAATTTTCCCCTGATAAATAGTTGAGCGGAGATGTCGGCCAAAATATTTGTATTGCATTGTCATTTTTTGTCCTCGTTTTTCTTCTTTTCGGGTTTTCTTTCTCATCTGGTCTGATTTATTTAGCATGATATGATTTATAAAAATTTCAACCATTACGTCTACCAAAATTAAGAACCACGCCAAGTTGTAAACCCCAAAATTTCTACCCAGCTCAACACTTACATATAGCTAAACATAAAAAGTATATACTATATCATAGAGTGATCAAGCTCAGAAAGAGGCTTTTCATTCGTACAAGTAAAATTTCTCATTCGGGGCTTGGTGCTATAATGTGTTGTTTGTAATGATAGTGGTAGTAGTCGATGTTTCCTTGCCATATTTCTTGTAATCGTCATATTAAATCGCATATCCTAGCCTAAATACTCCTTAAATAAAAAAGAAACTCACTAGTTTCTTCAGTCATGGCAGATAAGTCAAATACATGGTTGCCAATCGGTGCAGTAATGGTTCCGTGAGGATATTCTGACATTCCGTACCCCTGCAAAGCAACACATTAATCTTGGGTTCACACATCAGTGTTTTAAAGCAATTATAGAGGGAGGTACAGAATTATCTTCTTCTATGAAAGCTTTGCTTTACACTGACATTATAGATGTTGTTTTTTTTTGGGCAATGAATGTTCTAGTGATACCCTCTCCCGTTGATTAAGGCGGTCAACTTCTTCCCTTTGCCCTTTCCAAATCGACTTAAATTTGGACATTTTAATGTCGTAATTCCCATTACCGGTCAGCTTCCGTTATGTCTGAGCAAGATTTGTGTTTGCCCACTAGGAATTTGAAGCAAGATATGTTTTATTCAACCATTTATCTAGGTTTTCTCCTTAGGATGATCTTATTTTTTTAACGTGAATATTCTACCAATCTGTTTTATTTATCATAGCGTCCATTATGTTTGAGCAAGATTTGTGTTCGGTCATTTTTATGACAAAGTCCGTGTTTCTGCCCACTAAGAACTTGAAGCATGATATGTTATGTTCGCCCATTTATCTAGGTTTTCTCCATAGGATAATCTCCCTTTTGTAACGTAAGTATTCCATAAATATTTTTTATTTATCATAACGTCCGTTATGTTTGAGCAAGATTTGTGTTTGGTCATTTTTTATGACAAAGTCCGTGTTTTCTGCCCACTAAGAACTTGAAGCATGATATGTTATATTCGCCCATTTATCTAGGTTTTCTCCTTAGGATAATCTCTCTTTTGTAACGTAAATATTCTATAAATATTTTTTTATGTATCATAACGTCTGTTATGTTTAAGCAAGATTTGTCTTTGGTCATTTTTTATGAAAATCCGTGACTTCTGTCCGCTATGAACTTGAAGAATGACATTTTATATCCACCCATTTATCTAGGTTTTCCCCTTAGGATAATCTCTCTTTTGTAACGTAAATATTCCATAAATAGTTTTTATTTATCATAACGTCCGTTATGTTTGAGTAAGATTTGTGTTTGGTCATTTTTTATGACAAAATCCGTGAATTCTACCCCCTATGAACTTGAAGCATGTTATGTTATATCCACCCATTTATCTAGGTTTTCTCCTTAGGATAATCTCTCTTTTGTAACGTAAATTTTCTATAAGTATTTTTTATTTATCATAACGTCCGTTATGTTTGAGAAAGATTTGTGTTTGGTCATTTTCTATGACAAAATCCGTGACTTCTGCCCACTAAGAAATTGAAGCATGATATGGTATATCAATCCTTTCATTTAGGTTTTCTCCTTAGGATAATCTCTCTTTTGTAACGTAAATATTCTACAAATTTTTTATTCATCATAACGTCTGTTAGGCACGGATGCAAAAATAATTTGTTTCCTAGATATAATCACCAAACGAACAAATATGATTGAAAATAACAAAATTATCATAATCTTAACGAAAATTCAAAATTTTTCTCATTATGATAGCTAATTTTTAAAGAGACTACTGGAATACACAGAACTAATGAAATTAGTCAAAATCCAAAAAGCAAAATTTTTGTTAAACCAAGAACAATATATAAAACTGAGGAAGAATTGCTGTCATTGATGAACCTTACCTTACAGAATGTTTTTAAATTAGGCATTTTTTGGCGTACCATCCTTTCAACTTCAGGTGGAATAAACTGTCCCCCAGATATAACACAACGAATTGATGATAGATCATGTCGTTCTGCAATATCAGTGTTAGCAATTGAAGCTACTTGTGGCTGATTGAGAAACGCAACTTCGGGCTAGAAAATAAAAGGTAATCACAAAATGGGAAGCAAATTTTGATTTACTAGCTAAACCTACTTACAGCTTAAAAGAGAAAGACTTGCTCAGCCAAATCATAAGTATATGTACCAGCTTGGGAAAAATTTCGATGGAAGATTAAACAACAATTGATTGCTTTCTTTATCATTTACAGTTAGACTGATAGGAGCTAATTTTTTCAAAAAAATTGCTGTTGAGATTTTAAAAAAACGAGAAAGCTCCATATGCGCAGCCATTAACAAGCCTTGTATCAATCTGTGGACCGTTAGGCTACCAAGATGTTTCCTTTCTTGTTTGCCATAAAAGGAAATTTTGAGCCCACCACAGGGCTGTCATCAAACTGTTTTCTCCTCTAATCAGGGAAGGAAGAAGTTAAATGGGATACTGCCAAAGTACTTCTAAGGGCAGAGGCGTATCTAGAGGAAGGGGGAGAGGACTAGAGGGCCTGCTTCTCCCCTGAAATTCTCAAAGATTTTTTTGAGCAGTTTACTGGCATGCCCTCAGCAGTCCCCTTGATTTTTATCATATACTCTTACAGTATATTGGAATTGATGTAGAGCTGTAGACTTTATCTCGTTTACAGATCTTTCATATATATGTCTAGGTATAGTTCCTATACTTTAAAAATCTCTGTCACGTCTTTAGCCAAGAATTGTCATTTTCTCAGTCATTCCACCCATATGCTCAAGTCTCCGGCAAGTCTTTTTTCATACCTATCGTGATTACGTTTGATCAGCTTGGAAGCTGCAAAAGCTTCACTGCTAGTATTCGACTCGAGGTGATTTTCTGATATTTAAAAAGAAAGCGCAATATATACTGACAGGTATCTTAATGACAAAACAAAAGTGTCTACAGTATTCTTATCCTTTTTAAAAAAAAAATAAAACATTGTGCATAGTTGATGAAAATGGTGCTTTGATTCCTACTGTTTCAGTTGTTGAGGGGTTGAAGGTACTCGACTCATCTCATTCCTGGAAAAAACCGGTCTAGACAAAGGAATTATTAATAAGATAGCTTTTTTATCATAGCTTTATACACCATTTTCCAATTATGATGGTTATAAATGCCCGAGAAAGATTGAACTACAACAGCATTGCATTGACGCTAGTCGTCGACCTGACTTTTCTATAGGGTGTTGATTTAAAATTATCTTCAACTATGTTGACCAACATAAAAACCTCAACAATGGTTTTAATATCTGATTTCCCTTCAAATTCTAATTAAATAGTTTACTTGCAAATCCTAACCGTAGCAATACACTAACTTTCTTTAATACTTTCGAATAGAAAGTAAAGAAATATAAAGCAGAATTATAAAGCAGCCACCGTAAGTTTATAACTCTATCGAAGAAGCTATGCTGCATAGCGGAAGTAGTTTTTTTTACAGAGTTTTTATTCACTAGTTCTAGTTTTTTTGTTTGTTTTTTTTTTCTCAAATTCAAAGCGCAACGAAAGGAAAAGATTTTTGAATTTCTTGGACAAGATGGGGTGAAATGAAAACGCTTACAAGAACTAGAATTACAGTGACTACTTTATGGTCGCAAACTTTCTAATCTCAAAACTCAGTCTAAAAAAAACAGCTCACACTATTTTTGCTTGTTGTGCTCTATTTTGTCAATATGTGCTCTAAGATCCTTTTCAAATAATTAGTGGTAACGAACTTAAGTAAGGAGCGTCCTGGGTGAATAGTAACCAAAACTCTAAAAAACGGAATTTTTATACCAATAGATGCACCAAAAGATTTGAATTTTTATGTTGATCTCAAAAATATAAGTTTCATCAAGTTTAATCTTACCCATCAAAAGTTGCGAGCCTGAGAAAATTCGCTTTATTTTCGAGAGAAGGGGGGAAACACCCCTTAAAAGTAATGAAATCTTAGTAAAAATCACACCAGATGCAGCGTGTCAGAAAACCCTATTGTAGACATTTGCCCCCGTCCCACAATCATTTTTCCCCAATGTCACCCGATCAAAATTTTGAGATAGCCATTTTGTTCAGTATAGTTGAAAAATTCTAATAACCATGTCTTTGAGAATGACTTAATCCCCCACAGTCCCCGAGGGAAGGGCTGCAAGCTATAAACTTTACCCATTGTCCACACAAATATTTTTGATTGTTGGGAAGTATACAGACATTTTCAGGGGGATTTTTTCGGATGGGGGGGGGGTTAGGGGAAGAGGGTTACGTGGGAAGATATTTTCATGGAGAAATTTTCATGGGGGAACGGAATTTTCCATAAAGAGGGTGCCAGATTTCCAGGCATTATTTCAAAAAGGATCAGAAATTAAACTAAACAAACAAGTATTTTCAACTGAAAGTTTATTCAAATTAAACGGCCTTTGTGATTCATGGGTTATTCTTAAGGAAGTGGAACAAAATTTGGACTTTAGTGCAAAGAGTGAGGTATTGACGAGGGAGCAAACCCCTCATATACATAATAATTTCAGCTCGTTTTAAATTTCAATGTTGCTCCATACTTTCAGTTGAAAAAACTAGTTTCTTTTTTTAGTTAACTGAATAAGTGACGAGGATTGTTGATGACGCAAAATATGCGAGAACGGATTGGTGGACAACCATAGTTGTATTTTTTTTTCCCTTATCTTCTGAGACCTTAGTTCATTTCCATTTTTACGAACCAAGTCCTTTCTCTTAACGCCTATAAAGAAAGTAAAATGGTTACTCTGAGGTCACGTCTCCCATCTCCTCTTGGAATTAGTGTAAGAATCAAATAAAATACGAAATTTGGCTGGTTTTAAGAATTAAAAACATTTTTTATTGGTTATTCGAGGTTATAAAACACCGCTAAATTTTAATGAAAACTTTGAATATGAATGCGGTGTTTCATTGATCACGATCCGAGGAAAAAGCCGTCAGAACTCCTGTGTTAATAAAAGAGTCAAATTAGTAGAAAGGGAAGAGGACTTAAGAGGAATGTCTGTGGTCTGGTCTTGAACAAAAAACGTGACTAGTGTTAATTAAAAGAGTCACACAAAATACCTATGGGTTATTTGATTGAAAAAAGTTCCATTTTGTGTTTCAATCTCGGAAAAACAGTTAAATGCTTTAGTTCAAAAATTTGTGAGTTTAAGCAACTTTTCAAGTAAGCCTACATTTTC
Organism: Artemia franciscana; assembly: GCF_032884065.1. NCBI lineage: Eukaryota > Metazoa > Arthropoda > Branchiopoda > Anostraca > Artemiidae > Artemia > Artemia franciscana. The sequence goes on along the minus strand of NC_088865.1, from coordinate 15,774,085 downwards.
TTAAGACATTGGAATAACTTCTAAGCCAAAACGTTAATAACCCCTTTTAAAAAATAGACCCACATTCAGAAGACATCTCAGTCACTGTGCATATAATCATCTTGCTTGACGTCGGTCTGGACTCCTTTGACAGCCATGACCAGATTACTGATGCTCAAAAGTTGGACCTAAGGTGGAGGCACTGGAAACCAGGAAGGAACTTTGAATTTTCTGAAACAGGTTACATTAATGTCGAGGATATAGTGACAAAACTTCGTCGATTTCACAGTACATGTCTCGGAAAGTATTCACTGCTGGTCGTCTGCCCTTCAAAAAAGATGCATTCTACAAACTTTGCTTCGTATTTGCCGAATCTAAGACGAAGTAAAGGCTCACATGAGATGCCTGGATGCTTAGTTTTGAAGCTTTATACTAATCTTAAAGATGCTCTTGCTGACTTCAAGTGTCATAATGAAAGACCGTATCGTAAAACTGAGGTAAAAAAAAACTAAGATGTTCATAAAAATACAAGAAGAAAAAAGCATTCCAATTGACCAGTGATTGAATTTGCAATACCACAAGAAAAGTTTTGAAAACTGAGAAATGTTAAAACCAATTGTCCAGGCTACTGTAGTTTTTACGAATTAGCCCTGTGGGATGTTTGTGAAAAATTGATCTCCTTACGAAAAGTGTTGAAAAAAGCGGTATTTAGAGGGCAGTTCTGATTGATGATAGATTGCAGAACCACAAGATTGCGGGTGCATTTCCAATCATCCGCTAAAAGCGTGAAATTTGTGTCTCTTCTAGAGCAGAGTGATATCGTAGATAGTGTAGGCAATGTCGGTTGGGACACAATTTTGAATAGAACGAAAAATTTTATAAAGCAGCTTGTTCTTGTCGTCTGTTTCTATGAAGGTCATCAAATCGGAAAAAAGTTCTTTTTTGTGTTTCAAGATTGCAAAGGACTTGACTGGCATAGGTCTTGCAAGGGGGATTATTATAATCTCTTTAGAGTTTGGGTAAGACATTAAACACTTGATGGAATTGGCTTTGATGGAGGTAAATGCATGTCTGGCTTCTACAAGGACACTCAAGCAGATATACGAAAACCACGCATTATGCTTTGCATTGCTTAAACCTTCCCCTGGCGAAGGCCATTAGGCTGGACTGAATTCAAATTCTATATTGGTACTTGCAAGAAGTTGTTCTTTTTTCCTATTCCCACAAACAAACTGAGTCATTAGCTTCTGCTCTGATGAATACAAAAAAAGTAACTACGGTTTTGCGGCACATTGTGAGTTGGAAGGCATGATAGTATTGTCCATTTTCTGGAGCTTTTCTGTGCTGATGTTGGAGTGCCGGAAAGTTTTGAGGACAACCAGTCTAATTCAGGTCTAATGGCAAAAGACGACTTTTTAGTAACAGCAATTACCTAGTTCAGCTTATTTTCCCCTCTGTTTCTCGTGAAAAGCGGTTTTCGATTCTGCTTTCAATTTCCGTTTCTCTGTAGAAAAAAAATTTTTGATCTACTTAATTACTGTGAACATATCGATCTATGCAATTCTGTATTAAAAAGGCTAGTGAAAGCAGATTTCCTTTCTTTATGGAAAAGCAGTCAAGACAGTTGAAATTTTTGGGACACCCGCCTCAATACTAAGAGGCCGACGTTGGCGATTCGCCTCTTCAGAAACATCTTTTTTCTTTACAAAGGCTTGGTATTTTCCCCATACCTCGAGCAGCTATGTGAAGAACTTGATACGAGATTTCTTAACCACCGAGCTTCAGTATTTCAAAGCCAACTTCTGTTCCCACGTTTTGTTTGTTGATGCTGTATTAGCCAAGGTCCGACGAAGTGTTATATTAGTTTCTGGTAAATTTCTGGACTTCCTGACGCATTTAGCAGGTGCCCAGCCCTCGAACGGAAATCATAAATACGCCAGTGTCTAAAGGCACTCTTCTTCTGGTGGTGAAAATGGAGCCAATGTTCTTGAGCAAGCGATGCATAAATGAAAAGAGTCAGAGAACTATGATCTTTCATTAGAGAAGTAAGAATTTGGAGTTTTGTGACAAGGAAATTCGACTTTGATTTGTGTAGCATCTATGATTACTCTATAAATTGCTTGAAGATGTGGCATCAGTTTGGGACATAGATAAATACCAAGAGAAAGAGTGGATAGCCCAAACAATCATCGCTCATTCTGCAGAATTAAAGCTGGTTGCAATCCAGACTATGCATAAAGTTACTAAGACTCGCTAAAAACTAACTTTTACGTTCCATCTGATGCCGTCGTAATAGTTGGAACGTTAACTAAGGAAATTTGAGCTGATTTTTGTAGTTGCTTTTACTAACAACCCTTATAAAAAGAGAGCATTTCTCCGGGATAAATGATATAACTAGGTCTATGACTTTAAAACTTGGACCAGGGTGAATAAAATATTTAACGTTCTCATGGAAGATTATATGTAAGTAGATAAGCAACTGTGCAAACTAAATAAAACGTGCCCTACCTTCAGATCATTAATTGCTTGAAATAGAGTTTCTTCATTAAAAACCGATAGAGTAATGTTCGTGTGTAAGTTCTTCATGCCAGAAAGAACCATTTCAATTGTACCCAAATGAAACAACCAAGCTGAATAAATGACGTTCAGGCCCTTAGTCGGCTTCTTTGCTCTAGATGTATATAACCATTAATCAATATCACACGCTTCCTGTACATGCCAAGAATACTTAGACACGATTTAGTTAGAAAATCCAAGAAAACTGATTCTAAAGCGACTTCTATGGATTTCATTTTAATTATAACTGAGCATTTTCATCTATGCGTATCTTTTAAGCAATCTTGACTTTCATAGCTCAAACACAATATGAGGTGTGTCATCTCACAGCTCACAGTTGGTCAATATCTCAATACAGTACAACACAATCTCCTGCCCATTATCGAAATAATATTAAATACATGAATAATATATAAATAATACGAATAGATTTGACTTAAAATCGGTCGGATAAATCCTCATAGAAATAGGGAAATAACAAATATGAAGTATTTGACACCCAAAATCTTATTCAACTCCGGGACATACCAAATGCTTTGCGTAAAATTAATTCTTGTTTCTCAAATCTACCTCTTAGTTTGCCACAACCTCTACTAGCATCAGTTAGACAGGAAAATTTTCATACAAAGAATTAGATATAAAAAAAACCCTTCGGAACTCGTGGACAATGACAATTTTTCCAACAGTCAGGCTTCATGTACGTTAAATTTGTCTCAGAGACAACGGCATCCTCTCCAACCTCAATCCAAGCTAATGTGAATTATTTTGTATACATGGATGTTAAATTGAACCCTTGAATCCCTTCCTGAATTTAGTTTTGCCTAAAGGGACAATATGGGGGGGATTCCCATGTCTGGTATTATATTGATGTATTGAGGTAAAGAGTCGAAGCTCAACGAAAAGTTGAGGCTGAAGCAGCCTTCTCCATTTTACGGAAAATTCCTTTTTTAAGTTTTAACTTGGCTCTTTACTTGTATTTTGATTTTATTTTTGAATTTGGTTTCAATTTGTTTTAAAATAGTATTTAAAATTTTTTTTAATATGACGAGAATTCTGCACGTCTGTTAAAAACTACCATTTCTGCTGAAACAGAGACAATATCACACACCTGCTGTACATGCAAAGAATACTTAGACACGACGAAGCAGCAAAATTCAATAAAACTTATTCTTAAGCGATAGCTATGGATTGTTTCTGTAATTGTTTCTGCATATTTTATCTATGCATCTCCTTAAGCGAAATTGATTTTTCTAGCTTAAGCACAACGGGGCTTGGGTCCATTCTTTTTTGTCGAAAACACCATTTTTCTAAGCCTTTATTGACTTTGTGATCAATTGGAAATAAAGCTTGTCTTTAGAGTCTACGGATCAGAGCTTCCGACTCAGACATAAGCAAAAAAAGGCCAAATCAAAGTAACAGATTTGATAAAAGTGGGTAATCCTCCCACCACATCCCCCAGATGCGACGCCTAGGGCAGCAGACCCAGCACCTCTCCCCCCTAATAACGGCTCTTCTAAGGCTGCAAGGTAGTCTGGTGATGTAAAATTTGTACTAAGAACCAAATAAGAAATGATAAAAGAATTTGTGATGCAATGCGAGTGCTAATAATTATCCATAATTATAATCTCCAAAACGTAAAATTTAAAAGCCATTCGAAGCTCCGAAGTTTATTTATAACAACTTATCTGATTAAGAATCAGAGGAAAAACTGTCAATAAGTGTATAGCTACCAGTTTCTGGAGATGGGAGGCCTAGATTCCCATTTAGCTGATCTTTGGGAGAATTAGCATTTACAAAAGATTTAAAGGTCTTACTGTAACTATTACGTAATAACCATATTAAATTCAACATTATGAGAACTCGTCCTGCCCAGAAAATGTTCACTTTTAGGCCCTAGTGACAGAAAGGTTGTGAATAATAATACTTTTTCACATGAAGGGATTGTGATATTGCTTTCAAAAGGTATTCTTCACAGCCTAAATAAACGAAAAGTTAGTGCCTTGGCCCGAAGCTTTTTTAGAGGATTCGTGTATTGATGTCAGCTCTCTTTTCCCGCCTATACTTAAAAAATTTTAATGTTACATAATTCAAAAGGATACGGATTCTGCTAACGCTGACATTTCTCAACATTTTTTGATCAGTTCAAAAGGGAAACAACAAGATTCATTTTAACCAGAGCTTTTTACTTGTCGTTCAATAACTGTTTGACCGAGGAATCTGATTTTGTATCATTACTTTTTAATTGAAAACAAAAAAATATATAATATAATCATCAGGTTTACAATCAGATAACAAAAGAACAAGTTCCAATCAATTTTAACCTTAGAAGCCATTACATTTATCAAATGGTATGTTTTACCACTTATTGTTAAAAATTGATTTATTTTACCTCCAAGGGCTATTACTCTTAAGCTTGTTTCTTAGTAGCAATTAATTAAATTGAATCTCACTAACCTTAAAGCAAGTTAAATAAACGAGTAAAAAATAAACAAAAAACGGAGTATTAAAATAAATGATTATATCTAGCAAGAATATACCTCATTGTGTAAGTACATGAGCCAAGATACAAAAATAAAGAGAAAACGGATTATTAAAAAAATGACTATATCTAGCAAGAACATACCTCATTGTATAAATACATGAGCCAAGACTTCGATTAGTATGACAGACCCCATTTAAAGCTGAACCAGTACCTGGCGCAAAAGGTACATAGATGATATCGTCATAATCTTGCTTCACAGCTCCAGGATATGCTACAAAATAAACTATATTTTGAATTCCTCTCTAATCATGAAAACGTGACTAAAACTTATAAATCAACAAAACGATGTTCAACATCTATAAGGGCAAATAAGTGAGGATTTATTGGAGTTCGTCTTTTCTGACATCAAAGAATTTCGGCAATCTACACTAATGGTTTCATCAATAACAGCTTACATATTTTACGAGTTTCGGCTGGAATATGGTTGCTAATAAACAAGTTGCAATTGTTGCCATGGAATGTCTTACCCTTAAGCTTGCTAGCATTTTTATCATAGCTAACTTTTCATCTTTTTTATTCAGTGTCACCTTCAAAAATTGATGATTTTCATCGTATTGAGTGACCGTGAAATTTACATCTGGCATTTCTAATCAACCGCGAGTTGCCTCTGTGAATAAAACTTTAGCGTTATCAATGTCCTCGCACACCACGTTCCATATCATAACACTATTTTCGAACTTGGCGGCTTCCATCCTCACAATCTGACTCAAACAATCTTTATGTTTTCTTCTTAACTTCACTATTTCATCGATACATTTTTTTATTTGCAATTTGAGGCTAGACGGATCATTTTCAATCTTTCCACTTTTCAGTTAAGTATTATTTATCATTTTTTTTTTTTTTGCAAATGGTCTTTTTCTAATTTACTGACCTTTGCCGTAAGAGTTCCTAATTGATTGCTAATATAACCTAACTCATTAGCATTTTTTACGCCATCGAGAATTTGCTTAAAGTCTGCAATTTGTATTGATAAACTCAGGTTCAAGCTAGAGTTATCTGCTGAGGTTTCTAATGTACTAGTCATACCTTATTGTCCAATGTTTTTGCTTTTACGTCCCAATATGTATTACTACTATTACTAACAACAACTCACCGCAGCACAAAGGCGCCTGAAACCAACACAGTTACTCATGCTCCTCCTCCATCCCAATCTATTGAAACCCTCCCTCTTTACACCCTCCCAAAAAGTTCTCAGTTCCTTTTAATCTTTCTTTATGACATTTTTCCACCCCAACCGCGGACGACCTGCTTTCTGTTTAGCCCTAGGAGGTTGGCCAAAAAGGACAATCTTTGTCAATCTGTCATCCTTCATCCGCAGAACTTGCCCTAGCCATCTCAACTTTTCTCTCATTATAGCCCTAGAAAGTGGGATTGAACTACACTTTTTTTTTTACAGTCTACTGTTTGAAATATGGTCAGTCAGTCGGGTACCCAGAACAATCGGCAGGCAATTTCTCTAGAAAACATCTAGCAAATCTTCATCTGCGTTTTGGAGTGCCCATGCTTCCTAGCCATATTTGACCACTGTCATCATTGTAGCTTCCAATATTCTAAGCTTGGTTTACAGAATTATCTTCCTATTCTTCCAAGCTTTTTTTTAACTGTGAAAAACACCATAACCCTTGGCTATTTCACTTTCAACATCTTCACTGCTCCCACCGTCTTTACTAATAATACGTCCAAGGTAAGTGAATCTGTCCACCTGGTCAATCCTTTCGTTACCCAGTGCCACCTTTTCAAGCCTATTCTAGTACCTTGAATTCGCAAAACCTCTAAGAGTCTATTGATTTTGCTCACACTTTCATCTAGGATGCTTAAATCATCAACATAATATAAGTCCAGGAGAATTTTTCCTCCCCATTTGGATCCGTGGTGTCCTATTGCCTTTCCTGTGTTTCTTAAGACAAAATTCAACAAAATGATCTGTATAAAAGGGGAGGAAAACACAACCATGCTTAACTCCTGATTTAATACAAAACCAGCTGCTAACCTCATTTTCTACCTTAACTGCACCAGTGTTATTCATGTATATAGTACTAATCACTTTAATGTATTTATCTGGTATACCATACAAGGGTAAGACCTTTTCTAAAGCTCATCTATCAACAGAATCAAACACTTGTTCATAATCTATAAAACTGAAGACCGAAAGTGTTTGATAGCTCAAACACTTCTCAATTATTAACCTAAGAGGGAAAATTTGGTCACATATCCTCTACCTTTCTAAGACCGCACTGTTCTTCTCTAAAAACTTATTTTACAGCAACTCTCAGTCCAAAAAGTATCATATTAATGAGTAATTTGCTAACTACAGAGACCAGACTTATGCTTCGATAATTACCACACTCACTCTTATCACCTTTCTTATACAGTTGTTTAATTAAGGATTTCCCAAAATCGCTATGTACTTCTCCTTTTTCAAAAATCATACTCATAATCTTCAGTAGCTTATTTCTAACCTCAGAGCCCCCATATTTAAGAAACTCATTTACCACACTATCAGCACCTGGAGCCATATTATTTTTTAATTCTTTTAGCATTTTCGCTAATTTTTCCTCACAAAACAGATCTCCCTTTACGTCCAAGGTATCACAAACTTTTTCATTTTCCTCTATAACTATTCCTGCAACTCTGTCTTGGTTTAGCATATTCTCAAAATGTTCTGCCGATCTCTCTTTAACTCTTTTCTTATCACTAATTGTTGCCCCGTTCTTATCTTTAACTTGGACAAGTCCAGATTGACAACTCCGTCTCAATTATTATGAACTAATAGACTGGATATATATCCAATTATCCTTGAGATAACGTTTTTGCATTAATTTATCCACAGAGGTCTTAAATGTGTCTGACTCTGATAAGAGCACTGAATGAACTGGTCCTTCCAGGTATACCTTTTGATGGCAAAATATTGTGGCATAGAAGTACCATAGAAAGTTCTTATGCTATAAAAGTCCTATGTATTAATTGTAGAATATAATTATGGTATTGCACTGGCTTTGTTTCTTTATATTGTGTCCCCGTGGTTTTCATTTTTGAAAGATTTTTAAAGACCGTCTAGTTCTTCACTAAAAGGGAATGAAAGGCAACCATTACCGAAGTCACGCCATAACGTCTCTCATGTGGGTAATAGCACTTTTGTGTCAACAAGTGACGCCTGAAACGTCAAAGACGTAATAACAACCATAATCAGGGCAAGGATGAGAAGAAAAGTATCTTATAATATGGGACACATATATAGCTTTTATGTTGTAATAATTATCATCCTAAAGCTTTAAATTACTCAACTTTAAGTGTCGGTAAAATTATACTGGTGAATTCAAGCTAGGTTTCATTCGTTAACGGAAGATACAGGATTGGTCAGCTTGTCAACTAATAAAAAGCCAGGAACTCTTGAAGCACCTGGTCATATTATGTTTGTTTTTCAAGCCCAAAGAATCCCAGAATGGATTAAAATATGTTATATTTCTTTGTTTGTTGGTGTATCAAACAGTTCGTGGTAACGAATTGTTAGTAAGGAGCGATGCGATTCAATAGTAGCTGCAACTGTAAGAAGCAAAATATTGATAATAATAAATACATCAAAAGAATCCAGATTTAGATGCTAATTCAAAATATGTAAAATTCACGAAGTTTAATGTTACTATTCAAAAGCTACGAACCTGGGAAAATTTGACTAATTTTTTTAAAAGGGGAAAAGCAACCCAAAGAAATCAAGTGATCTTAACAAAAATCACACCATGTGATTCAGAATATCAAAGAACCTTACTGTACATTTTCAAGCCCCTATACACAAAAACGTGGAATTTTGAATGTTTTGCCAGAAGCAAGATCATGGATGGGTGTTTATTCGTTTGTTTGTTTGTCCTCAGTGGTGATCGTGTCAAACCAGTGATGCTAGAAGATCAAACGAGAGCTCATTCTATCGGAAATCAAAAATTCTAGTGCTCTTTTTAAGTGACCAAAAATATAGGAGGGCAGCTAGCCCCTCCCACTCCCCACTTTATTCAAAATTATTCGATCAAAATTTGATATAGTCATTCTCTCCAACATGATCGAAAGATCTAATAACTATGTGTTTGTGGATAACTTGACCATCCAGTGCCCTCAGGGGGAGGGTTGCAAGTTTTGACCTTTTCCCGTTGCTTACATATAGTATTGGCTATAGGGAAGTACAAAGATATTTTCAGGGGGAGTTCTGGGGGGGGGTGATTAAGTGTGTGGATCTTTCCATGGAGGAGTTTCCTTTGGGTAAGGGAATTTTCAATGGGAGGGAGAGCTGCTTTTCCCATCATTAATTTAAATCGAACAGCTTAAAATGAACAGAGATTATTACGTATATGAGGGGGTTGCCCCCCCCCCCTCCGTACCTCGTTCCTTCCACAAAAAGTGTTTTTTTGTTTGTTTTTTATCAAAATGCTTCTTTTTGAATTTGTAAAAATATTTTTATTCTAATTAAACGGTCCTTGTACATCAGGAGTCATTCTTAAATAATTAGAACAAAAAGTCAAACTTTAGCGTAAAGAGCGAGGTACTGAGGAGAAGGAAATCCCTTCGTCTATGTATAGTTCCTGTTCGTTTTTAGTTTTAATGTTACTCCCTACTTTCAACTGAAATTTTTATTTTTTTTTTCCATATTTAATAAAACAAAGGAACTATTGACGATTCTGTATGAAGAAGATGACTCACTTCGATATTGCTTTAAAAACCTTAATTTGGTGTCAAGTAATATAAGGTATTTGGCTGGATTAATGATGCACCCAGGCCAAGTACTCAGAAGTGGGGAGGGGCTAGGGTAATTTTCTTAGAGGTATGAGAGTTGAGACAAGAACAACACACTTTTAGATTCTGCTAAGAGCATCTTACCAGAGCCGTCATCCTTAACAAGGTCAGCAACCTTTATACATCCATTAGCGTCTCCAAGACAAAAAATCTCCTTGATATCAGGACAGCGGGTTTTTACATCGAGTGCACGAGCGGCAGTATCATTATTGCACACGATAAACCGAGCACCAGTTCGGGCCTGTTGCCGGCTTATTGCATCTAAATAATAAGACTTCGTTTAATATAGAAATGATGTCTTCAAAAAGTTTAAAGTTCCTTTTGAAACCTGATGTTTAATTTGAGTACAGTCAACTCTCGATTATTCGCGGAACTGGGTGGCGTGAGGGCCGTGGATAATCAAATTTTGCGGATAATCCAAATATTAAAAAAAAAGTTGTATGGATATAAAAAAGCAAAAGTAAATTTATTATTTCAATTCAATTGAATTGAAAATAATAATCCAAATATTAGAAAAAACGGTTGTATGGACATAAAAAAGCAAAAGTAAATTTATTAAAACGTGTATTTAAAACAGAAAAACGGAAATAAGTTACAAATAAAATGAATTTATAGTAACAAAAGATAAAAAAATCATAGTATTGTTTACCCTTTTAAAGTATGCAAAAAAATTCGAAACCTTAACTAAACTTTCGGATCTTTCTGCGTTTGTTTTTTTGTCATATAATTTTCTTTTTATTTTTGACTAAATTTTCTGCAAAACGAGTTTATCTGCTACCAGAATCCCTAAAAGTTTTTCCGTTTTCTGACTTCTTTCATAGTCACAAGTAAAGTCTTATTATGGTGACTTTTAATAGCATTTGTTCGAGACGGCTTATTTTGCAACTCAAGACCTTTTACTTGTACCAAGATATCTTCTTTTGACGTTTATAACAATGCTCTGTATTTATCGACTAGTTAAGTTCGGTATTGATTTATAGATTCCAGTGAAAGGTCTCAGATTCTGGAACATATGAATATACTTTATTTCAGTGTTTTTCCTTGGCATTATTTATTTCTTCTCTATTAATATTTTTGCAAAACCCTGGTTTTTATTTGAATACAAAGAATTGACATGATTGACATTAAGACAACATGAAGGATTGGTACAAAGAATTAGCATGATTGATATCCAACCGGTCACTTTTTCAAGTATTATTTTTGTTTTGACTTTTCCTATATTGAGTTGTGCTCATGCTAATAAAAACGTTTGAAATTGTTTCTCAGATTTAGAATGTCCTTTTTTTAAAAGGGGGGGGGGGGTAAACGTCTAGAACTGTCTCTAGAAGACTCTTTGGGGATTGCCGCCCGTTGAAAAAAAAATCACAAGACTATTGAATAAAATCACTTAATCAGCAAATAAATCACTAGATTATTGAAAAAATCCTTAAGTCAACCAGAAATCATTAGAATTATAATACTATTTATCAGTAGCCAATAGTTATTTTGCTTCTTCACCATGTTTTATAGATGCACACGAATGGAAGGGTGTAAAATTACCCTCCTAGATGTGGAAAAATGCCTTTAGATTGGTGTTTGTTTTTTCTAGAGTGAAATTTACCCTTTGAAACTTTGAAAAATACCTTTTCGCATCTTTATGCAGAAGAAGAGGATGGAGCAAAATCCATGCTTCCTCCCTGTATTTTCCTAATTGGTAACCAGGATTTATCCCCCCATCAGTGAAAATCGGTTACCGGTGATCTGATTGAAAAATTTACTTTTACTTTTAATTTTTTTTTCCTTGTCCATTCAAAATCCCAGTTTCTTCCCAAACTGATATGGGAACTGTTTTCTTTTTACTCTAGTAAGGGCTAGTGTGTTAACTGGACACTAGTGATAATTTTGGAAATCATATTTCTTTTTTTGGAACAATTTGTCCCGCCCTTGACAAGTTTTGATAACCAATCAATCCATCAATCAATTTATTAATACTAAAAGAAAAACTATTACAAATGTAAAGCGGTTACTAGGCCCAAGAAGCTTTGCTTGTAATGGACCACAGAGAACAAGTATAAAACACTTTTATAAAATATATAAAAAAAACAAAAACACTCGAACAAGACAAGGACATTTAACAGATAGAAGGAGATTTAACATATAGCTGAAAATGATTTTAAAAGAAGAGAAGAGACATTCAAATTAGGATAGAATTAAAAAGAGAGACACAAATTATTGATCTGGAAATACCCGATGAAATATTTAGGGAAAGCATCAATTTTATTATTTCTTTAATTAAAAAGATCAAACATAAATATTTTTCTCCCAATATATTTCCGTTAATTACTGATAATTAATCAAAAAAACTTTTTTCATAAAATAAATTTTTCAAGGAAAGTAAAGAGCCCCAATAAACCAAACATGAGCATAAAATAAAATCAAACAATCTAACTAGCGTAGAACTACCACAGTAATGCCAGCATAATAGGTTCTACAGAAGCCCTATCCCTTCGAATACCGATCCGGAAACTTTTTTTAAACTTTTTCAAGACACAAGTGTCTGTTATATCATATCATAAGGAATGTTTTCTAAGCGATGCAGGTGTGTGTTACGTCATAGGGAATGTTTACTTTGGTTGTTATTTTTGCTTATTACCTAATACTTTCTCTGATTTTTAAAAAACCTACGAGGGCCAGGGAAAAAATCTTCAGGGATCCCAGCCAAATCAGGATTTCTAAGAGTGTTACCTAATAGCTTTTATTATTAAAAAAAACTACGAGACTCTGCCAAATCAGGATTTCTTTGCTTGTTACGTTTGAAAAAGTTCAGGGATCCGCCAAATCAGGATTTCTTTGGTTGTTACGTTATAGGGTATGCTTGTTACCTAATAGAGAGCCCTTAAAAAAACCTTCGAGGACCCGCCAAATCAGGATTTATTTGATTTTACGTAACAGCCTTAGGGTTTTGTCCACTAATCAAACGGGGGAATTTTAATAAGACATTTTTTAAAGTATTTTTCTTCAAGGCGTCTTTGAAGACGTTTCAAAAAATTTCAATGCATTTCTTAAGAGCCTTTTCATCGAGATTTTTTTAAGACAGTTTTCTTCTTGATGATTTTCTTCGTGATTAGTTTAGTTCTTATGCAATAGGAAATATTTACCAGTGTTAAGGATGATGCATTCACACGTAACTTGCTTTGTTGATGGCCAGTGTGGAATCTCCGCTTCTAACTGAAGAGGACACAGAGGGCCCCCTAACGTAACTACTGGGGGACCTAGCATCCGATTTCATCTGGAGTCCTAGCATCTGATTTGATCAGGCCCCAAACCTAACGAACGGGGCCCCTAGTAACAAATTTCAGATGGGCCTAGCATGCAATTTCATCGGACCCCTCACCTAACCACCGGGGCCGTTGTATCCAATTCCATATGAGGCTCTACCATCCAATTTCATCGGGGCCTTAACATAACCACCAGGGCCCTAGCATATAATTCCATCGGGGACCCTAGCGAGCAATTCTGACAGGGTTCCCCTAGCAACCTCTATGATTTTATCAAAGTTTACATAGTATCATCAAAATCTTGCAAGTTTCTAGCATAATCATGCATGGTATTATGAGAATTCTACCTGATATTAACAAACAGTTTCTGGTAATATCAAAACCTGCCTGATATCGTTAAATCTGACATGATGTTATCTAAATTGTGTCTGCTTTTACCAAATTTAATATAGCGCGATCAAATGGCATCCGCCATTATCAAGATTACCGAAATCTTACCATATATTACCAAACTCATGTATGACACTACCAAAATCTTGTCAAATATGAACCAAACCTTACATGATATTATCAAAGTCTTGCATGATATTACCAAATCTTGTTCAAATATTACAAAATCTTGTCTTGCATTTTCGAAGTCTTGTGAGACATTATCACAATCCTTTCCGGAATTCCCTAAATCTTGCAAGTTATTATCAAGATATATACCTAGTAAGCGTGCACGCACATGCTTACTACACCCAAAAGAGCCTAACTCAAAATCAGTTAACAAAATGTAACCTAAGTAAAGAATCAGTTGTTGTGCCATTTATAACTTCAGAATTTCTTAAGATAGATATCAGAATATCGTCTTTTAAACGGTTTTGTTAATAGGTTGTATGATTTTGATAATACCGCGTAAGGTTTCAATAATGCAATAGAGGATTCTCATTATATAAGACGATAATTCTATAATTTAGTGCAAGATGCTTGATAAAATCAGACAAGATTTTTGTAATATCATAAGAGATTTTGGTAATAATGAATACGAGTTTAATATTACCAGACACGATTTTGCTAAAACCCTTCTGATTTTTAGCAGTAACTTGCAAGAATTAGGTATTGCTAGAAAGGATTCTCCTAATATCTTATATGACTTTGATAACGCAAGACAAGATTTTTTTTAAATATCTAACAGGATTTTGTAATATCAAAAGATTTGATAATATCATGTAAGGTTTTGATAATATTTGTCAATATTTTGATAATCTTAATGTTAGCGGACATGATTTTGATAGGACTATGTTAAGTTTCATTAATAGTTAAATTTATTTTGATAGTATCATATTAGATTTGGTGATTAGCAGTCATGATTTGATTATAGCTGAAAATATTTTTTAATAACTTGCGAGATCAAATGATATTACCTTGCAAGTTTTTGATAACAACTTGCATGATTGTGATAATACAAAGTATGATTTTGATATTTTCAAAAAGGATTCTCACTAAACCAGTTGAAGTTTTGATAATCTGATGCGAGATGCTTCATAATATCAGAAAAGATTCTGATAGTATTATACAAGACTTTGGTAATACTTGGTAAGGTTTTGATAAACTTGATAATGACAGGCACAGCAGACAGGATTCAGATAATGACGATAATGTCAGATTTGACGATATTAGACGTTTTGCTATTACCATAAAAATATTTTTTATTAATATCAGGTTGAATTTCAATGATGCCGTGCATGGTTTTGTAAATGAATTGCCAGATTTTGATAACACTATGTCAGGTTCCGATAATATTATAGAGACTCTCATTATACCATTTGGGATTTTAATAATGTGGCACAAGACATTTGATAATTTCAGGCATGATTCTGAAAATGTCGTACTAGATTTCGGTAATGCTTGATAATATTTTGAAAGTACCAAACAAAATTTTTCTAGCATCATTCTAGATTTTATATTTGTAATTCTATATTTGTATATTTGTATACAAATATTTGTGAATTAGATTTAGGTAATTCTGGAAAGGATTTTTATAATATCTCACAAGCCTTTGAAAATACAACACATGATTTTGTAGTATTTAAACATGATTTGGTAATATTTTGAAAGACTTTGATAATATCATATAAGTGGTTGATAATATTTGACAAGATTTTGATAATCTTGATAGTCTCATGCATGGTTTTTGTAATATATGGCAATATTTTGATAATCTTGATAATGACAGACACAATTTGATCGCACTATGCTAAATTTGGTAAAACAGACACGATTTAGATAACATAATGTCAGATTTGATAATATCAGACATGTTTTGATATTACCCGAAAAATATTGTTGTTAATATAAGATATAATTTTCATAATACCATGCATGATTTTATTACAATTTATTTATAACATTTTGTAAAGTTTTGATAATATCATAGAGGATTCTCATTTATCATCTGTGATTTTGATAATATATCACAAGATATTTGATAATTTCAGACCTGATTTTGATAATATCACACAATATTTGGTAATGTTTGATAATATTTTGATAGTATCATACACGATTTTGCTAGAATCATTTTAGATTTTAATAATAATTTGCAAGATTTAGATAATACCGGAATGGTTTGTCCTAGTATCTCACAAGACTTTTAATATGCAATACAAGATTTTATAATATTTAAAAATGATTTGGCAACATCAAGAGATACTTTGATAAAGTCGCGTAAGGTTATGATAATATTTGACAAGATTTTGATAAGCTTGATAATAGCAGACATGATTTTGACAGCACTATGTTAAACTTTGTTAAAAGCTTACAAGATTTTGATAGCACAATATTAGAATTAGGTAATGGGGGACTCGTTTTGACTGTAGTTGCTAGTATTTTGTTAATAACATTTGAGGTTTTATTAATATCATGTAAGATTCTGTTAATAACTTGCATTATTCTGATAATATCGTGCTTGGTTTTGATTTGCCATAGAAGATTCTCGTTACATCAGTCGAGATTTTGATGATGTAGTGCAAGATGTTCCATAATATCGGACAAGATTTTGATAATATCACAAAAGAGTTTGGTAATGCTTGCAAGACTTTGATAATGCCATGTAAGGTTTTGATAATACATGAAGAATTTGATAATCTTCTTAATAGCAGACACAATTTTCATAGCACAATGTTAAGTTTCGTTAATAGATCACATGATTTTGATAGCATCATATGAGATTTTGGTATTAGCAGTCATGTTTTAATTGTTTCTGAAGATATTTCTTTAATAATTTGCGAGGTTGCGATAGAACCATGTAAGATTTTGGTAATAGCTTGCATGATTCTGATAGTATCACTTGTGGTTTTGATAATTCAATACAAGATTCTTGTTATATCAGGACATTCTTGTTATTTTGATAGTTTAGTGCAAGAAGTGTAATAATATGAGCAAAGATTTGCTAGAGCCATCCTCGATTTTGATAATAACTTGCAAGATTTAGGTAATTCGCGAAGATTGGTGAAATCAGAAATGTGGGATTTTTTGGTGGGGGGGAGTGGTGGAAACGGAACCAGAATTGGAATTGGGACTGGTGGGACTAGAATTAAAATTGGTGGAAAAATTGGTGGTAGAATTAAAATCGGTTGGGGTTGGGGAAGAAGCAGGAGAAGCAGAATCGGTTATCAATTTATTGAAAAAATCTAAGAAATGTCTTAGGAATGATAACAGGTACTAGAGCGTGCCAAAAGACCAGTCATAGTATGACACGGTGGTGTGAACTGAGATGGTGTATCATGGTCGGTTGGCTTGCGTAAATATGAACCAATGGATTTAATGTATGGTTTTTAACAAGAAAATACCAGGAAAGTATATTGAGAATGATTAGGGGTGCTACAGGGTATCAGATGGCCCGTCATACTGTGATACAGTTGCGTGAACGTGCATGGAATATCACAGAAAATTGGATTGCAAAGACAGTAAACAATGGATTTAATGCTTGATTTTTAACAAGAAAATAACTGGAAAATGTCTTAGGAATGATGAAGGGGTGCTACAAGGTGGCAGAGGTCAGTCATAGTGTTGCACAGTCGTGTGAAATGACATTTTCTATCATGGAAGGTTGGCTTGCTAAAACATGAACCAATGGATTTAATGCATGATTGTGTAGCCCAAATGGGAGACAGTAACAACGGCAATCAAAGGGGTCAAATTAACCTTGACTGGGATGCCCACTTAATTGGATAATCTGTCTTGGATTTTTTCTACAATTGGCCATGACTTTGACTGTGGTGTTAATTAAGATGGTGTATCATGGATGGTTGGCTTGTGAAAACGTGAACCAACAGATTCACATAATTTTTAGCAAAAACATATCTGAGAAATGTCATGTGAAAGATGAAAGGTCTTAGAGATCGGTCGAGAGCTAGTAACAGTGTGGCACAGAGACGTGTTTTACTTGGACTAAGATTTTACAGAGCATAAAGTCAAGCTGCGGGGTATTAAAAGATTTCTTCGACTGAGGGGGAGTGAAATCTAACACTTAGCCAATGAAACGAGGTTTTTTCTTAAAAGCCCTGAAAAATATCTTTATGTGATTTAAATTTACCGATAATACCAGCCTTTCTCTCTGGAATCGGTTGGTAGGATCCCACCTTTCTTTAATTCATGGTTCCTTTTTGTTTGTATTTTATCCTTAATAAGCTTTTTGCATGTTTTGTTTTTTTCCATTTTTTGAATTTGAATTGCTTTTTTCTGTGTTCTACGGTACAACCACATATTGTCATGGTAGCGTGAATTGTTTGGACTAACCTGTTAAACAGCTTAAAGTTAAGACGGGAGGTGTTAAAAGAATTTCTCCACTGAGGGAGAGTGAAATCCAACAATCAGTCAATGGAATGAGGTGTTTTCATTAAAAGCCTTAAACATATCTTAACGTGGCTTAGATTTAGCGCTAAGGAGATTATGTGAAATTTGAAGAGAAAATTGTATTCAAATGTTTGCTTGTCAATTGGGAATGTGTAGTCTTGCTTTAAGGAAACAAGACATTTTCATAAAAACCCTCAAATATCTTAATATGGTTTAAATTTGCCTCTGGTAACAAACCTTCTCTCTGGTATTTGTTGGTAGGATCCCGGCCTTTTTTTTAATTCATGGTTCTGTTTGCTTAGATTTTATGCTTTTTAAGCATTTCTCACATTTTGTTTTATCGTTTGTTATGCTTTAACCGCCTTTCCGTGTTTTAGTAATGCTTGTGAATTTGTTTTTATTAATAAAATTTGTATGTATAAAAGTTTGTGTCCTTTAGATTCATTGATTTAAGAAAACACTTCGATATCTAATCATTTATGCAATGAAATATCTAAAACCGATGCTATGTAACATCTGCTATTTAACACAACCTAGTCATGTCTAGGTCGTGTTAGAACATTAATAGGATGTAGCAAGCAGCTTCATCTAACATAGCCAAAATTAATAACTTTGCTTGATAGCTACACGGTTTTGAGACACGCAAATCATTCAATCGTTCTAATATACACGAACATAATAATAATAATAGAATGACTTGTTGTTCCAGATATCCAAGGCCTAGTTCTATTGAGGTAAAACCCCTTTCAAGTCCTAATGTGGACATAAATTCCTTGGAATGTAAAGGTTCCCTGGTGAAACGCATTGGAAGAAAAAATTTCTTAGAGTATTATGTTACAGCCATGTGTTTTCATCCAGTGTTACATTTGGGGATTCCTCAAAAAGGCCTGAAGGAACAAGTCACGTTAGAATGCGTTATCCTTAACATAAGTATACAATCCCCTATTACGTACGAATCAAAGAAATGTTGAAACTTCTTGAAAAAGGTCTTATCGCTGGGATCGGATGCTAGGACCCGATGGAACTTGGTGCTAGGGGCCACGATGAAATTGGATGTTAAGGGCCTCGATTGAATTGGATGCTAGGGGTCCCAGTGGTTAGGTAAGGTTAGGGGACCGGGTGAAATTGGATGCTAGGACTCCCCGCTGGTTTTGGATGCTAGGGCCCCCACTGAAATTAGATACTGAGAGCCCTTTATAATTAGTTGCTAAGGGGTCCATGCTAAAATCGCTAACAAGGGCTCCCGATAAAATTGGATGCTATGGCCCTGTTGGTTAGATTAGGGCCCCGATGGATTTGGATACCAGGGCCCCAGTGGTTAGGTTAGGGACCTTATGAAATTGAATGCTAGGGCGCCATTTGAATTGGATGATAGGGGGCCCCGGTAGTTAGGTTAGGGCCTTAATAAAACTTAATTCTAGGACCCATGACAGAATTGAATGCTAAGGCCCCCAGTGATTTTGTTGGGGGACCCTTAGTGTCCTCCTCAGTTACAAGCAGGGGTTCCACACGGGCCCTGAAGAAAGCAAGTTATGTGTGAATGCGTCATCCTTAATACTGGTTAACATTCTGTTTTGCATAAGAGCTACATAAATAATGAAGAAAAACTTCTTGCAGAAGAATGTCTTAAAAAACGTCCGGAAAATGTCTTTAAGAAAAGTGTCTTAAAAACCGTCTTGTTATGTCTTAAAAAACGTCTTGAAGAAAATATCTTAAAAAAATCTTAATAAAATTCTCCCGCTTGACAAATGGACTAAAACCCAAAGCCTATTACATAACAATCAAAGAAATCCTGATTTGGTGGGTCCCTGAAGGTTTTTTAAGGACTCTGTATTAGGTAACAAGCATAACCTATAAAGTAACAACTAGAGAAATCGTCATTTGGTGGGTTCTGAAGGTTTTTTAAACATAACAACCAAAGAATTCTTAATTCGATGAGGTCTTTTAGATATTTTTTAAAGAATCAAAGAAACTATTTGGTAACAATCTTAGAAATCCTGATTTGGCTCATTTCAAGGGACCATTGAAGGTTTTTTCCTTGGCCCTCGTAGGTTTCTTAAAAAACAGAAAAAGTACTAGGGAACAAGCAAACAACACCAGAGTAAACATTTCCTATGATGCAACTGACACTTGCGTCTTGAAGAAATTCAAAAAAGTGTCTGGATCGGGATGCGAAGGGATGGGGCTTCCGTAGGACGTATTATGCTGTCACTACTTACCACAAATCAGCATCAATAAATAAACGGAACCCAAAACGATTAGATATTACAATAAATAACCGACTCAAACTCAAAATCAGCGGAAACTAACATGATCGGGGCTCACAACCCCTACACCTTCTCAAGACCTGAACAAAGTTTGCACTCTACTAAAATATACAAATAAATCTACACTGTTAGTTTAATATACATATACTCATATTTATTCTTTAAAATCTTAATATTTTTCTATTTATTAAATTTACTAAAGAGGAAACATTTAATTTTTTCATTCTTTATTACAGTTCTATGTAATCTATGTAATCTAGTCTATCGAAGTCGATTACTGTTATTTATAAATAAAAGGGCTCAATTGGGCTTAACCATTTTGTTCAAAACCATATCACATTCGGTGGCTGGTGTATATCCCCCCAAAAATTCCCCTGGAAAATACCCCCCCCCCCCTAAAAAATAATAATAATACCCACACATACAAAATACCCCCATTGGAAAATACTATCCCCCCGTGGAACCCCCCCCCCTGGGAAAAATACTCCTACATACAAAATACCTCTCGGAAAATACCCCCCCCCCCAGTAAAATACCCACCCGCGGAATATACCCCACAGCAAAATATCCCCCAGAAAATACGAACTTGCCGAAAATACCCACCACGGAAAATCCTCCCTCGGAAAATACACCCCTGGAAAATACTCCTCCCCTGTGGCTGGCTGGTCTCCAGCCAGCCACAGGGCTTTCAACTTATAAAAAAGGCCTGGAAGCCTCAGTTTCTGGTCTAATGAGCCCACTCCAAAATTTCTGCAAACATAAGCTGGAGGGGTGGATGAAAAAGACAGTCCCTCTCCTAAACAGAATAAATTCTGCTCATTTTGGGGTTTAATGTCACTTTTTACTTTCATAATAACAGTGTAGACCAGGCACATTCCTAAAAATCATAAGGGAGTAGATATCATTTTTGCATTTTGATGCTTTTTTTACATTTTCGGCTATTTTTCAGGATTGTATTTTCCGCAGAGGGTATTATCCGTGAGGGGGATGTCTTCTGCGGGGTATTTTCCACGGAGTATTTCCCGGGGGTGGGGTTATTTTCAAGGGGTAAGCGCCTAGATCCGCCCCAATCACCCATGAACAAAAGTATATAACCAAAAGCGGGATTGGTCTAAATGCCAAAAATAACTTTTCAGGTGATGATTTTCGACCTTTTCATGGATGGTGATGCTTTCAGTTAGGAAGACGTTATTCCTTGCCTCTCACTCTGCATGTAAGACACGAATATGTAAGGGAGCTAAGTACATTTATTAGGCACCTGGTTTTAAGATATTTCTTGAAACGAAGGAAGATTATTTGGTAAAATAACCTTTCCTCCCTTTGATTGGAAGAATCTTTCATAAAAAATTTGAAAATTACGGATTAGATACTTTATTTGGTATTCCAACTCCCCTCCCAAACTAATATCTATTACTCACCTGCAAATAACAGTTGGAAAACAGCTTTGTAATATAGTGCGTAAATTAATACAGTTCCAACTTAACTAGACAAAAGAAGCCTAAAATGATTGCCTATAATAGTTGCTTATTATTAGACTGCATATATGTTTAGGAATGAATACATCGCCGCAGAAAAAGTTCGCATTCATCACTAAACGCATACGGAGTTCGCACAAATGGACAGGATTATTATTAATGCTATATCCTCAAAAGCTTGGAAGCTTAATAATAGCTTTCGACAGTTTCAAACTTATTTAATATTTCTGAATCCTCCCTAGACAGTGTTTTGGCCCTATTTGGGCCAAAATTCATACTACATTACTACTACTACTACTACCACAAACAACTGACCACAGCACCAAGCCGCCAGGGGCAAACATAGATACGCACGCTCTTTCTCCATCCCCATTTCTTCAAAGCATCCCTCTTTACACCCTCCTAGGAAGTCCCATTTCCTTCAAATCTTTGTTTATGACATCCTCCCGCCCCAGCTGCAGGCAAACTACTTCCCATTTAGCCGTAGACAGTTGACTGAAAAGGACAATCTTCGGCAATCTGTCATACTTCATCTGCAGAACGTGCCCTAGCCACCTCAGCGTTTCTTTCATTATAGCCCTAGAAAGAGGGATTGAACCATACTTTTCGTACAGCCTACTGTTTGAAATACGGTCATTCAGCCGGGTACCCAGAACAATCCGTCAGCAATTTCTCTGGGAGACATCTAGCAAATCTTCATCAACTTTTTGGAGAGATGCTTCAGAGCCATATTTGACCGCTATGATCACTGTAGCTTCCAATATTATAGTCCCCCATTGCCTTTCCTGTGCTCCTTAAGACGAAGTCCATCAAGATAATCCATATAGAGGGGGATAGAACACAGCCTCCTTAACTCCTGATTTAATACGAGACCAGCTGATAACCTCGTTTCCTAACTTAACAGCAGCAGTTTTATTCTCGTACTTAAGCACTAGTTGCTTTAATGCATTTGTCTGGTATACCATACAAGGATAAGACCTTCGCTAAAGCTCTTCTATCAACAGAGTCGAAGGCTCGCTCATAATCTGTAAAATCTACACCAAGTTACAAACCAATAATTCCCTCAAAAGAGTCAAGGGTCGACGTTAGAAAAAAAAAGATATTTGACTTACTATCGGAATGGCAGGCATGAAATATTTTTTTAATTAAATTTAACTTGATAATTATTAAATGTATGGGTTAGTAACGCAGTGAGTCTTCTCAGTGAGATATGGAAGATTTTAGTTCTTTTCCAATTTTCTGTTTGTCACCTTTCCTTGGAAGGGAAGCTTTCAACAATCATTAGCATATTACTACCCAGAATAGCTTATACGGAGTCCTAAAACAATGCGGGAACATATCAGCCTCTTTTACTTATTTAATTTTTTTTACCGCACTGAAGAACACCCAAATTTCATTTCTTACTTGTAGCCACTGACCTTTCGCGGACAAGAAATGATCAATGACCTCATCGTTGTATATTCATGCGACCTTGTCCTTATCAAAGGTCACGGCAACTCTTAAAAATGCTAGAAGTCCGAACCGAGTCACAACTAACCTGCTAAATTTGGGAACGCTCATGCACTAGCCCCTGTGCAACTAATAAGATCAATAACCAGAACATTTTGAAATAAACAATGCATAGACCGAATTAACGAAATCTATAAAAAAAATCCATGAGAAAAAAGAAAAGATCTATTAATAGTTTTAATTATATTGCACCACATTTGTGGCAAGAAAAAACATTGCCTTCAAGAAGGCACCGAATCAGATTTGTTACTAAAATGAAATAGGCTGTTTTCGATGGCAAAAATGTGTTTCTTCTTTTTACATTAATTTTTATTTTTAAAACCATTGTTTTGAATATGTAACGTTAAAACTCAATCAAGTATTTTGACTTGACTACAAATGTATGAATTGGGCATGATTAGATTGGCTTCTAAGAGGCTTAAATTTACGAAAGAAGTACTGACAAAAAAAGGAAAATTTTATTCCTACCTGCTGGTGCAAACTGGTTTGATAGTGTGACTCCACCACCACATTTCCATGCACTCAGTATTGTGATGAAATACAGAACATGATTAGAGGTAAACATGATCATCATATCTCCTTTTTTAAAGCCCATCTTTGTTAAAGCAGACGCCATACCTCGAATACTGGGTAGGACTTCGCTATACATAAGCTTCTCCCCTGTAGAAACATCGTGCTGAAATAATACATAACGAAAAATGTAGTGGCAACCCTTATATAAACTAAATAAGGTTTAGTAAATATCTGCTGAGCTTTTGTATGTACAACTGGTTTTGCCTAGTTAATACTGGAGATCTGACTTGTTTTAGCCCACTATTGCATAGTAATTAAATGGTTCAAAGTTTAAGAACAAAAAGACAGCTTTTACTTTACTAACAAAATTATTTTAACTTATCGGAATCTAACAATACACATGTCTCCTTTGTGTGCTAATCAATTATTCTCGATTTGAAGAGATATCAAGAAATTACCAGCCAACTCCGAAACACTAGAATATAGGAAAATCTGTCGTGTTCAACGGTTAAAGAACATTTTTTTCAAATACAAATTATTTACAACAAAGCGAAATTTAAAAGCATGTATTTTGTTTTTAGTTGGTATAGTGGAGTCTAAGAAACCTGTGTTTTTGTAGTGTTTCCTCTGTTTTTTAGAATTTTCCCTCTCTTAAATTTCTTAGTATCTAAAATATACTCCTAAATGATGATTAAGTCAGGGTACAGATATCTAAGATAAAAAAACATTTTTTCGGAGATACAAAGGTTCCTGAAAAAACAAATTGGAGAAAACCGATTTCGACGCATTTGGAACTATCCAAAAATGAACAGACTAATTAATCAGTACGTACACTTTTTCCACATATGAAACTACTACTATATCTAAAAATACAAACTGTAGTTTCTAACTTTTGTGCCTAGATTTAGGCTACAAATAAGTTTTTATCTAATTTTACTTGCTACATTAAAATATGAGAACGAAAAAAAATACCAGCCAAACAGCATCTCCATGATTTTTCAGGCTGTCTTCAAGATCAGTAAGAAGGAGATCAATTAAAGATGTTTCAGGAATAGTAAAATTTCCTTGATTCCACGGAGACGTAAGAATTTTTGCAGCCATTTTCAAATCAAATAACACAATTCACTGAGAAATTGGACTAACTCTACGATAGTTAATTTGAGTAAACACTTCAGTGATAAGAAGCGAAATACCCGAATTTAATAATGGCTTACATTCCATAATCTTATCAATAGTATAAACATAGTTTATACACATAGTTAACTAACAATAGTTAGTTAAACATAGTTAACTAACAATAGTTTCTTTAGTTGTTTTTTTCTCTTTACTGAGTTTTCCCAGACACTAGAAGAAATGGGAAATCACTTATCTTTTTTTAAGAATGAATCAGAAAGTTAAAAAGAAACATACCTAATAGGTGTTTACCGACTGGTTATATGTTGAAAGACATACTTTGTTTATGGGTAGGGACGGTATCCATAACTGGATAAATTAAAATCAATACCTCTTGCTCAAAGCTTATCTAACGAAATTGTATCCCCGGTATTTAAACCGTATGATTTTGGATAAACCAGAGTATTTAACTTTTTATATATTTATTTTCAATAAACTGAAAATTTAATACATAATAATTGGGCCTATGAATATCTATATCCCCGGCTCAAAGAATAGCTGACGAGATTTAATCCACTATTTCTCAACCGTTTTATTTCAAATGAACCCGAATATTTAATTTGTTCGTTTTTGAATTTTTTTGTTTCAGTATTCATATCTGGTAAGTTGCTAGCTCATGGTGACAAAATGAATTTCGACCTATTTTCTGTGTCACGAATCTTAGAACAATTTTTTTTCAAATAGGTTTGTTCCTCGTTGTCCTTACTCACAGGATGGCTGGCCCCCGTCCATTCCCCATCAAACTTCCTGGTTGAAAGGCTAGGAACCAAAGACTACCACTGTCGGTAAAGACTTTGTTCACTTTTTTTATATTGTCTTAAGGAAGTGTTTAATTGTCTTTGAGGCTCCTTTAGCTTTATATACACGCCTTACAAGTCTAATCCAATCTGAAGTGTCAGTTTCAGTGTCACAAACACACACAAAAATTTCATAATATTTCGTTTTCATCCAGGTCTATCTGGTCATTTTTAAATGTCTTAGAAGTTGCATTTCTATCAGAGACGATCCAAATCGTGGGTCTGTTAATTCTGGTGTCAATCCCGAGTCAATGCAGCCGACATTAGTTTCAAATTTGTTTTCAACGTAGGGATCTACCTGATCAAGAAATTTATACCTATGAGCGTTGGAGAGATAAAATGTAAGGCCCCATTTTGTATATCCTAAGTTTTTTAGTCTTTTTGTCCGGAGTGGTCAAAACACTCGAAGTCAAGTAACTGAGCAGAAGAAAAGTATATCGAGTCTTAGGGGATTGGAACAACAATTTTTGGGATTATTTCTGTGCGAAACGGTGCATTTCAAGCTTTTTCATGCCCAATGGTTCGGTTTGTCCAATAGTTTACGGATATAAGTTTCAATATTTCAATAAAAAATCTCGATTCCTTTTCGAACAAACCGGTAGGAGACAAAAAATTCTTTGCACTCTTATTCGTTTCCCCGAATATAATATCGTCTCCCTGTCCCCCCCAAAAACAAATACTCCCTGAAAGCTTTAATTCTATGTTTGTAGTTACTTTAATCTGAAACTTTAATCTGATACTCCTGGGATACTAAAGATACGATATTTTGACTGCCTGGGTGAATATACTGTCTTTTGATTTACCTCACTACCTCACCGAACAAAGATTCCTCGAAAAACAAAACATGAGTCCCCTTGCCTTCTGTTTCCCATCAGTACTCCAACAGTTTCGGTTTATTCGCCACCTGTCGGCCAAGTTGTCAAAGATGTACTAATTAACAACCTGGATGCATTGTTTCTTTCGATTTACCTCTTCCCCTCCTGTCCAAGTCAAAACTTGGGTTCCACTCCACCCTCCAACTCCCCCTCAAATTATTACTATCAAATTAGATCTATCTGACATGTCAGGTGAATATAGGTCATAGCTCTTAGGTGAAGTAACATTTACTTTATTTGACCCCTGTAAATTATCATAAACTAAGTTCAATCCAAATTATTACTCTTGAATATTTTTTTTTTAATTTCGATTGTTTCCCTGAAAATTTGTTCTAAACCTTGGTCCCTAGAAATCAATGAAACATTTTCAAACAAAATAAAATGATTTGGATAATTATAGATATGTTCCGATAGAGCCGACGTGAAATCTTCAGGTTTAGAATTTTGCTTAAAAGACGATGAAATAGAATTATGATGTTGTAGCAATCTCATTTTTAAATTCTGGTTAGTATATCCCACATAAGAGCTTCCACAAGTACATCGGGTTTTACAAACCCCACTTTGTTGCTCTACGGAAGTTTAATCCTTTCCAGAATTTAAAGAGCTAGCCAAAGTATTTCTACGTCTTAAAGCTACCTTTAAACCATTACTTTGTAAGATTCTTTAAGTTTTTTCACTCAGCCCTGGAACATACGGCAAAGAACAAAAAAATCTTTCTTTTCTGTTGTTTCCAGAATATCGTTAGAAAATTCTAGAAATTTTCTAGAAACTAGAAGATTTTTTCCTCTTTTCGAAAAAGTTAGGTCAATGAACCAACCTGGATAATGGTTACTCATTAATATTTCTTTTAACAATAATAATTCCTCCTCAATGAATTTTGGAGAACAAATTCTAAAAATGCGGTCAGTTAAGGATATGATTAAGCCAATTTTTACTTGGCTTAATCCGGCGATTAAGACCGGAGATGAACGACAAAAATCTATAATTGATTTTAAAGTGGGATAAACCCATAAAGTGGGGTTTGTAAAATTCCATGTACTAGTGGAAGCTCTTATGTGGGACGTAATAACCAGAATTTAAAAATGAGATTACTACAACATCATAATTCTATTTCATAGTCTTTTAAGCAAAATTCCAAACCTGAAGATTTCACGTCGGCTCTATCGGAACATATCTATAATTATCCAAATCACTTTATTTTGTTTGAAAATGTTTCTTTGATTTCTAGGGACCAAGGTTTAAAACAGATTTTCAGGAAAACAATCGAAATTAAAAAAATTTCATTCAAGATTAATTCCATAAATAGAGATATAGGTGAATTTGGATTGAACTCAATTTATGATAATTTACAGAGGTCAAATAAAGTAAATATTACTTCACCTAAGAGCTATGACCCATGTCCACCTGATATTTCATATAGATCTAATGAACCGGAACCGAAAAGGTCAAGGAGATTTGCTTCCGCTATTGTATTGAAAAAAATAAGTGCAATAAACTATATATAATTAGTTTATTGGATATAAATATTGTTTGCATTATTGATGTCTTTTAGTTTTACTGCTGGTGATGAACACTGTATATGGGTTCGAAATATCCAGTTAAAAAGTTTATATTCTGTTCACTGTCTATTAAAAGGTTTCATCCCTATTTTGAACTGTTATACTTTCGTCGTGGAAAGGCAGTGTGGTCTTCGAAGATATCTAATTTACAGGTCAATCTCAAGAGCCCTCCCCAGGAAATTACAGATACACTTTATTGATTTTGTTGAAATACATACTATTTTCTTTTTATTTACCTCGCTATTTACTTACGCATAGATTGTAATAGTGCAAATATTTTTCGGCGGATCAAACACAAAAATTATTTAGCTATTGCTTCTCCCACAACAAAAGATTTGAAGTCCCCTTACCCCACCTCCCCCTTATTCTTTTCAATAGTATCTGAAAGTTTGGACTTCCATCCCCAAACCCGTCTCTGAGATGTTACCAATATGCATCTTCGATGACCAGCATATACACAGTATCTTTTGGTCGACATATTTCCCTCTTTAAGTCAAAATTTTTGATCCAAGGGACCCCCTCCAGAAAAAAGAGAGCTACAGATAGTTGGAAAACTGTAGTGCACAAAACGTCTTTTGGTTTGCCTAACCAATCGATAAGAATATATTTTACAAGTACTAATAAGGGTCATTTGACCCAAGAAGCTTAGCTTGTTTGAGGTCTAAAAATACAAAGACAGAAAACCACAAATACAACCAACAATTCACAAAGTTTCAGAATTCCCCCCCCCCCCCCAAAAAAAAAGGAAACGTAAAATATACAATAGAATACGGTGAAATTTACTATCAAAAAGAGAGTACCCTAGAAAATAAAGAAATAAAGCAATAAATCTTATACTATGAAAGCAAAGAAAAACCAAGAGTATCTGCTTGACATTACTAACTTTGAGTAATTCCTGACCATCCCAGTCGCACCACACATGAAAATGGATCAATAAGCTGAAAGAGAAAGAGAAAGAAACAGTAGGAAAAGAGAAACTACGAAGCACAAATCTCTGAGCTGCTGTTAATGATTGCTTATTAATCGTAAATCTGCAAGAAGAACTGCGCGAAGTTGAAAAGTAGCTGCTTACATACAGCATGATCCAATGGAGCTATTCCAGTTTCAAACAGTTCGTGGTAACGAATTATAGGTAAAGAGCGACGAAAATTGTCGGGAAAGGACTGATTCGAACGAAAATTAAAAGTTCCAGTGTCCTTTTTAAGTGACCAAATAGAATGGAGGAAAACTATCCCCCTCCCATCCCCTTTTTCCTCAAAGTCGGCCGATCAAATTTTTCAAAATTTTGAGATACCCATTTTGTCAGCATAGTTGAACAGTCCAGTAACTCTGCCTTTGGGGATAACATGACTCCCCTGGGGAAAGGTCTTTAAGTCCTGAAGTTTGTACATTGTTTACATATAGCGCTTGTCATTGGGAAATATACAGACGCTTTTTTGAGGGGGGAGGTGAATTCGCTGCTGCTGTAAGACTTTCCACAAGGAGAATTTTTTGTGGGGAGAGAAATTTCCGGGGGATGAACTTTCCAACGGAAGTATTACGCTGGGGGAATTCACCATAATTCTTGTATTAAATTCTTTTTGCTGTCTTACTTTCTCTTTCTCCATTCAATTTTACATAAGAACATGTTGAGGAGAATTGTCCAGGGGAAAGTTTTACCGGGTTGGAATTGTGTAATGTTTCTGTAGATGGGGAGATTTTCCATTGGATAAATTTTCTCGAGGGAACTTTCTGCGAGAGCAACTTTCTATTAGGGGGCGGGGGGATATTTTCGGGGAAACTTTTTCACGGAGAAGGAGATATCCGGCATGATTTTAAAAACAATCAGAAAGTAAATTCTTTTCAAAGAAGGTGTGATAAGAAAAAATCTTCACCCAGAATCGTCCGCAAGAAATTTTTCCGGGCAGAATTTTCCAGCTAGATTGGACGTGGAAAGAACTTTCCATGGAGGAATTTTCCGTGGGGGAAAGGAATTTTCCATGGAGGGGGAGTCCATTTCCCCGTATTATTTAAAAACGATCAGAAATTAAATGAAAACATTTTTTTTCAACTGAAAGTAAGGAGCAACATCGAAACTAAAACGAAAATAAATTATCGCATATGAGAAAGGATTTGCTCCCTCCTGCAGACCTCGCTCTTTACGCTAAAGTTTAAATTTTTATTCCAATTCTTTAAGAACATTTCCACAAAAACTCAAGGGCTGCTTAATTAGAATAATGAGCTTTTTTTTATAAAATCTATGAAAAAACTTTAGAGTAAAGAGCAAGGTCTTGAGGAGGAGGTAATTCCTATCCTATAAGTAATAACTTCAGTTCGTTTTAAGTTTTAATGTTGCTCCTATTTCAGTTGATTTTTTTATTATCATTATTTACTCACTATGACGAAGGGCATAGCCGAGGGAGAAGAAAAGTAGCCTTCACTGCCTTATTTTGGGCTCTTAGAAGTGAGCGCAGAAGAGATCTGTTTGTACTGCGCCAGACATAGCAACAATATGAAAGGTAAAAATAAAAGAATGATAAAGAGAAATCTGGAGGAAGAAAGAATTGACTCGGTGCACAGCAAATACTTTTGGAGGATGAGGGAACGGGTGTGAGCAACTTGGGGTTTAAAAGAAAGAAAACAATAAAGAGACATACCAAGAAATGTCATCTTAGTAATTTCCGGTATAATCTTGTTCCCAAAAGTCAGGATGATTGTCCCCTTTACCTCACACATATAATAAGGGGCCACAAAATGTATAAAGCCACTTTGGCTTTTAAGGGCGATACCATTTGAAGAGCACCACTTCTTCACTTTATCAAGAACACATTGAGCTACGGAAGTGACAGATGGTAGTTCCACAGCAGCACTAAAAAGTTACTGCCGTCAGTAAAGAGGACAAGGTGCACAAGCAGATGAGGACCATCAAAAAAGGCCGTGATTAAGTACAAAAAAGGTTTAAGTACAAAAAAGTTTAAGGCCAAAAGTACAAAAGGCACAGAGACCTGTGGGGCACCTTTTGATATAAGCAAAGTAGAGAAAAAAGTACCATCAAACAAAACATGCTGAAATGTCCCTGAGAGGTAAGACATTCACCATTCTTGTTGGACTCCATGCGCTCTAAATAAAGACACGTTCGAAAGATTCTTGTTTTTATCTTTATGTTCAATTGCTTGTTTTTAAACAGTATGTTCAAGTATGCTGCAATGTTTGATAGTTTTGGTATTTGCGTGGGTCATGGGTATGATTCTGGCTGAAATTTTCCAACAGCTTTAGTTTTTCACTTACCACCTTTTTACGGAGCTGAGCTTGAGCCGAATCTTTTGTGCAATTAAATAAAAAGTTTTCTCAACCGAAAGTAAGGAGCAACATTAAAGCTCAAAACAAACACAGATTATCAATTGTATGACGGGTGCTGCCCCCTTCTTAATAAATCGCTCTTTACACTAAAGTTTTTCTCAACTGTTATTAAAAGTTTTTCTGACCGTTTTCAATTAGATTATCTGATTCATCAACCACCAACTATTCAGCAATATGAAACGTACATTCCATTACCTAGACTAAATTATATGGAAATCCACATGATTGCATCGGCAACTAGCTCTTCACTCCCTGCTGTATATCACAGTGCACCCTCCTCACACAACGTGTGGCAAACTTCCGCAACTAATGGGACACGTAATATGGTGTTCACTCATGGTAACGTACTGCAAGTAAGAAGCGAAACGGCTCGAGAGTAACCGTAACTCTAAAAAAGGAATTTTGAATATATCAAAACAATTGGCTTGTTATGCTGGTTCCAAATATACCTGGAAGGAACAACTAATTCAGTTTAAAGCTCACTTAGTTGGCAGATATTTGTTCGAAGTTAAACGAACACAATTTGTATTTACATGGTTCAAACGGATCAGACGTTTTTGCAGTTCAACATAAAAGTCGAACGCTCATGAAAAAGCTTATGCTGTGGAAACCTTGCTTTGATAATGACAAGTATAACTGCTTTGAAACATACGAATTTTTTAATTTTGAAAACCAAGTGCAGCCTCAGGTAAACTTACTGTTTGTTATCTGTCATTTAACTCTGTGATTTGTTGAGTTGAGTTTGTTTCTCATATCAGGATGACTTACCAACTAGCATGTCAACAAAAGCAAATGAAGAACTCATTGATTTACTAGCTGGGACCCGGCGTTTTCGCCACCAGGACCCAGAAACTCCTTTTAGTAAACCTAAATTTATTTTTATAGGAAAAAAAGGGCATGGGCGGGGGGGGGGTAGTTGCCCTCCGATCACTTTTGACTCTTAAAAAGGGCACTAGAAGTTCCAATTTCCAATCGAATGAGCCCCCTCCAAAGTTTATGCAACGACCCTTTCCATATGAAGTGCGTCTGGAAAAAATAATAGTAAATGAATATAAGACATTGGAGTTGTACGACCTTTACTAAACGCAACGCTATAGCGTTGCCTCTGAAAAGTGAACTGGAACTTTTAATTTCCAACCAAATGAGCCCTCTCCGAAGTTTATACGAGCATCCCTTCCAGAAGAACCATGAATCCCACCAGAAAATAACTTACAACGCCTGACCGCGGACTCTGGGGGGGGGGGGAGGGTGTCAAAAAGGAGTTTTAATTATCAGGTGTTTCAACTATTTTCAAGAAAATCGTTATCAAAATTTTTATCGGAAGGGTTTGGAGGAAAAGGGGCGTGAAGGGCTA
The DNA here is from genome assembly GCF_032884065.1 of Artemia franciscana. Taxonomy (NCBI): domain Eukaryota; kingdom Metazoa; phylum Arthropoda; class Branchiopoda; order Anostraca; family Artemiidae; genus Artemia; species Artemia franciscana. The sequence continues at coordinate 15,741,272 of NC_088865.1, read as the reverse complement.
GTTGCCCTTGAAACGCTTTTGACTCTTTCGAAAGATAAACTTCCGATTTCCAATCAAATGGGCCCTCTCTGAAGTTTAAATAAGCATTCCTTCCATAAAAACCATATATGCCCCCAGGGCACAACTTTCAATGACTGTCCCCAGGCCCTGGAGGTTGAGTCGACACCAGAGTTTTTATTATCTGACTTTTTATCTGATACATTTGGGGAAAAGGTCGTGGGGGGGGGCTAGTTACCCCTCGATCTCTTTTGATTCTTCACAAATGAACTGGGACTTTCTCTTTCCAAACAAATAAGTCCCCTCTAAAGTTTACACGAGCATCCCTCCCATAAGAACCATATATGCCCCCAGAGGATAACTTACAACACCTGCCCCGGGCCCTGGTAGGTTGTGTCGACACTAGAATTTTTGTTATCTAACCTTTTAACTATTTTTAACAAAATGGCTATCTCAAAATTTTTATCTGAGGCATTTAGGGAAAAAGGACGTGGAGGAGGGGGCTAGTTCCCTTCCGTTCTCTTTTGACTCTTAAAAAGTGAAATAGAACTTTCACTTTCCAAATAGATGAACCCTCTCTGAAGTTTATACGAGCATCCCTTTCACAAGAACCATATATACCCACAGGGCATAACTTACAACGCCTGCCCCTGGGCCATGATGGGGGGGGGGGTTGTATCGTCAAGGGAAATTTTATTATCTGACCTTTGAACTATTTTTGACAAAATGACAATTTCAAAACTTTTATCGGATGTATTTAGTGAAGAAATGACGTAGAGGGGGCGGGGCCAGTTGCCGATCCGATCCCTTTTGACACTGAAAAAGTGAACTAGAACTTTAATTTCCAATCAAATGGGCCCTGTCTGAAGTTTATACGAGCATCTCTTCAATAAGAACCATATTTGCCCTCAGGGTGTAACTTAAAATGCCTGCCCCCAGCCCCTGGGGAGTAGTGTCTACCCCAGAGTTTTTGTTATATCATCTTTAAATTATTTTTATCAAAATGGCTAACTCAAGATTTTTAATCAAATGTATTTGGGGAAAAATAAGGTAAGGGGGGGGTCTAGTTGCCCTCTGATCACTTTTGATTCTTGAAAAGAGCACTAGAAATCTCGATTTCCAATCAAATGAGCCCCCTTTGAAGTTTGCACTACGACCCATTCAATATGAAGTGCCTCTGGAAAAAAAACAATAAAAAAAACATTGGAGCCATATGGTCTTTACTATAGGCAACGCTGCAGCGTTGCCTCTGATATACAAGAAATCATTTCAATACATTTTGCTTTCAAACATCACATTTTGTTTTAATGCACCAGCATTTCATATTTCTTTTTCGTATCAGCAACTTCTCAATATTGTTGAAGATGAACTCATTGAATATTGTTGAAGATGAACTCCTCCAATATTGTTGAAGATAAGCTCATGTTCGAAAATTGCAGATTTTTGCAGGAAAGTTGAAAGCGGATAAAAAAAATTGTGTTCTAACATTCCTTACAAATAAACCTTTTGTTTTTTTTTGCTTTATCGTCCAAATTAGACAAAGATCTTTACTTAGAGTTTATAGTGGAAACAGAAACTTAGTTCAAAAGAACAAAGTCGTCTTAGCAAAATGCAGTTGATAGAACGTACATGTAAAACACTAGCTTAATTAAAGTAAAGAGTTTACCCACCAACATTTGGTACTATGGCAGAGATAGAGATTTTTTTTTTTTAACAACAGAAGAGTACTACAATAGTTCAATTGTCAGAAGTTTGGAAATTGAAAAGAGATTGTCCAAAAAGTCATGCATGCCCGAGATGTGTATATAAACATCAAAGAAAAGACAGACTGCCCATTGAAGCAACAGTCCAATGAAGAGACAAACATTGTAGGCTAGGCTCTTTTTTATATGTTTTTTTTTGCAATTAAAATGAGCTGTAAAGTAACTAAAATGAGACAATATTGCACCAAAGCACACCATTCATGTTATTGCTGAACATTCTTGTTTGCCAAAAATAGTCATTCATTACTTCACGCGCTTACTCATTATTTCAAGCAATAAAACTAAAAATTATCAAATTTAAAACTATCCTTAGTCTACATGAGGGATTCCCTTCTGAAAAAAAGATAGGATTCTGCTAATTTAGTAATTACTTTAATTTGCCAATTTAACAAGATGGGTTAGTAAAAAATAAATTAGCTAAGGAACATATTTATAATGATGCTTGCATAAAAATTGATTATACATTCATGGGTTTTCATCTAGAACAAAAAAAATAAAATAAATAAAACAGAATTAATTGTATATATGTAAATAGACCAGTTCCGTCAACGTCCTGTCTGGAGTCAAGTTTTTATTTTGTTTTCGCCCAAAACAGCACGACTGAATTCATGTTTGGTTGTTACTGTATCTAAGCGGTTAGTCCCTTAATTGTTTTGTACCTCTTCCTGACCCTCTCATCCCCCCCTCAAAAAATAAATGGATAAAGTTGTAATTTAACAACTGAACCTTAATATAAGAATTGGTGAGAAACCAGCCTATGTCCTGCCATGTTCATTTCTTTCTCAAAGCACTAAATTGGACGAGGGCATTACGTATATGCTGAATTAATTTCATTAAATATACAACAGTACGGCAAAACTTATGATAGTGTTATTTCTGTTTGAAGGTCGATGTGGTAACGCAAGTGTACCAAAATAGATACGCGTCATCCACTCGAGTGCCTAGAATCCGTCAGGAAGGCTTTATGTTTGGAGCAAACAAGGCCAAAACATCACAATCGTAGAATGCGATTACCTCATCAATCATAGAAGAGATTAGACAACACTGTTCAGAAAAGCTGTATTTAAAACAAAGAAGTCAGCTTATAAATTTTAAATTGAACTTTTGCAAGCTTGAATGAATATTAATCAATCACAGTTGTTTATACCACAAGGCACATTAGTAAAATCAAACCGATATTAAACGATTGTTTAATATTAAACAATATCAAACAAATATTAAACAATTGTTTAACATTAAACAAAAATAAAATCAATATTAAACGAAAAAAGCAACAATAAAATACAAGAAAGGAAAAGCAGCATCCTTACAAAAAAAAACTTCGCAAATGGTGAAGTATAATAACACAGGCAAGAAAAACTAAGAAAATTTAAACGTCAAATCCGAGTACGTAGAGTGTGTTTAAGAGGTTGATCGATCATTTATTTTTATCCTTTTTTTATCTTTGAATGGTATATAGTCAAGATATTTTTCCATATTTGGTATTTATTAGAGCAGAAAAGGCTGCATTTATAACTAGGAAATTGGGATAGAATATTTACTATCCTGCCGTTTGTGACAAAAATCCCAATAGATTAAAAAGACTGATTATACAATTACAGAGCAAAACCAAGTTTAACATTGTGTTGGGTCAATTTTGAGGATAAGGTTAAATACAGCTTTTTATAAAAGCCTAGAAATTTAGATATTTGAGATAAATAACCGATTTAAAAGAGACCATTGCTATGCAACTGTGAAAAAACTGGTAAAAAAGAAGAAGAAACAATATCAAACACAAGGACAGTCATTAGGATATTAAAGAGCGATAAATGAGATGAATCTATAGAAAAAACATGTGCTGCACTGTTGCCATGATACTTAATATTAAAACTAATTTTTCGATTTAAAAGTAAAAAGGAGGGATTTTTTGGCCAATAGTAAAATTTTATGACCTTCATGTGCAACACTGTTGCCATGATACTTAGTATTAAAACTAATTGTTCGATTTAAAAGTAAAAAGGACGGATCTTTTGGTCAATAGTAAAATTTTATGACCCTCATGTGCAACACTGTTGCCATGATACTTAGTATTGAAACTTATTGTTAGATTTAAAAGTAAAAAGGACGGATCTTTTGGTCAATAGTAAATTTTATGACCTTCATGTGCAACACTGTTGCCATGATACTTAATATTAAAACTTATTGTTAGATTTAAAAGTAAAAAGGACGGATCTTTTGGTCAATAGTAAAATTTTATGACCTTCATGTGCAACACTGTTGCCATGATACTTAATATTAAAACTAATTGTTAGATTTAAAAGTAAAAAGGACGGATCTTTTGGTCAATAGTAAAATTTTATGACCTTCATGTGCAACACTGTTGCCATGATACTTAGTATTGAAACTAATTGTTAGATTTAAAAGTAAAAGGAGGGATTTTTTGGTCAATAGTAAAATTTATGACCTTCATGTGCAACACTGTTGCCATGATACTTAGTATTAAAACTAATTGTTAGATTTAAAAGTAAAAAGGACGGATCTTTTGGTCAATAGTAAAATTTTATGACCTTCATGTGCAACACTGTTGCCATGATACTTAGTATTAAAACTTATTGTTAGATTTAAAAGTAAAAAGGACGGATCTTTTGGTCAATAGTAAAATTTTATGACCTTCATGTGCAACACTGTTGCGATGATACTTAGTATTAAAACTTATTGTTAGATTTAAAAGTAAAAAGGACGGATCTTTTGGTCAATAGTAAAATTTTATGACCTTCATGTGCAACACTGTTGCCATGATACTTAGTATTAAAACTAATTGTTAGATTTGAAAGTAAAAAGGACGGATCTTTTGGTCAATAGTAAAATTTTATGACCTTCATGTGCAACACTGTTGCCATGATACTTAGTATTAAAACTAATTGTTAGATTTAAAAGTAAAAAGGACGGATCTTTTGGTCAATAGTAAAATTTTATGACCTTCATGTGCAACACTGTTGCCATGATACTTAGTATTAAAACTTATTGTTAGATTTAAAAGTAAAAAGGACGGATCTTTTGGTCAATAGTAAAATTTTATGACCTTCATGTGCAACACTGTTGTCATGATACTTAGTATTAAAACTTATTGTTAGATTTAAAAGTAAAAAGGACGGATCTTTTGGTCAATAGTAAAATTTATGACCTTCATGTGCAACACTGTTGCCATGATACTTAGTATTAAAACTAATTGTTAGATTTAAAAGTAAAAAGGACGGATCTTTTGGTCAATAGTAAAATTTTATGACCTTCATGTGCAACACTGTTGCCATGATACTTAGTATTAAAACTTATTGTTAGATTTAAAAGTAAAAAGGACGGATCTTTTGGTCAATAGTAAAATTTTATGACCTTCATGTGCAACACTGTTGCCATGATACTTAGTATTAAAACTAATTGTTAGATTTAAAAGTAAAAAGGACGGATCTTTTGGTCAATAGTAAAATTTTATGACCTTCATGTGCAACACTGTTGCCATGATACTTAGTATTAAAACTTATTGTTAGATTTAAAAGTAAAAAGGACGGATCTTTTGGTCAATAGTAAATTTTATGACCTTCATGTGCAACACTGTTGCCATGATACTTAGTATTAAAACTAATTGTTAGATTTAAAAGTAAAAAGGACGGATCTTTTGGTCAATAGTAAAATTTTATGACCTTCATGTGCAACACTGTTGCCATGATACTTAGTATTAAAACTTATTGTTAGATTTAAAAGTAAAAGGACGGATCTTTTGGTCAATAGTAAAATTTTATGACCTTCATGTGCAACACTGTTGCCATGATACTTAGTATTAAAACTAATTGTTAGATTTAAAAGTAAAAAGGACGGATCTTTTGGTCAATAGTAAAATTTTATGACCTTCATGTGCAACACTGTTGCCATGATACTTAGTATTAAAACTTATTGTTAGATTTAAAAGTAAAAAGGACGGATCTTTTGGTCAATAGTAAAATTTTATGACCTTCATTTGCAACACTGTTGCCATGATACTTAGTATTAAAACTAATTGTTAGATTTAAAAGTAAAAAGGACGGATCTTTTGGTCAATAGTAAAATTTTATGACCTTCATGTGCAACACTGTTGCCATGATACTTAATATTAAAACTTATTGTTAGATTTAAAAGTAAAAAGGACGGATCTTTTGGTCAATAGTAAAATTTTATGACCTTCATGTGCAACACTGTTGCCATGATACTTAGTATTAAAACTTATTGTTAGATTTAAAAGTAAAAAGGACGGATCTTTTGGTCAATAGTAAAATTTTATGACCTTCATGTGCAACACTGTTGCCATGATACTTAGTATTAAAACTAATTGTTAGATTTAAAAGTAAAAAGGACGGATCTTTTGGTCAATAGTAAAATTTTATGACCTTCATGTGCAACACTGTTGCCATGATACTTAGTATTAAAACTTATTGTTAGATTTAAAAGTAAAAAGGACGGATCTTTTGGTCAATAGTAAAATTTTATGACCTTCATGTGCAGCACAGTTGACATGATACTAATATTAAAGCTGAGTATTAAGATTAAAAAGAGTAACTTGTCTAAACTGAGATTCTACTTTTAGTGAGAATATTGCATTCTATGTCAGAAAAATTAGTAATAATATGAAACATGTTGCATTTACATAAATCAGGTATCTTCAACACAAAACCCGTACTTCTTAGGAAAAAAGCGCTAACATTCCAAAAATCCACATTGAAAATATTAAAAGATATAGAATGACACATCTAAATGAGGTGACAGATCAAGACTAGTTTCACAAATCATTGTGAAAATATGTACAGATTGGCAGCCAAACTTAATCACAGATTCTTAAATTGACAAGAATAATTCACAAGAATTGATTGTACAGCAGAGATTCTCAAATACACATAAATCAGGCCCAAAATTTTTTATCAGTAGATAAAATTGATGTAAGAGACAGACTATATATCTGATATATAATGTCATTTTAAGGTGTTACATGGGTTACTTAATTAAAAAATTAAATTTACAAGAATAATAAACATAAAGAAAATTTGAAAAGATTTTGATGAATTTCTGCTCTTAGCTAATCTGGAATCGAACGAGAAAATTAAATTCTAAAATCTGTAGTTTCTATTAAACAAAGAGACAAATTTATTACTCAAAGTGTCATTTTAGGGTTTTATTTCTAGAACTTAATTGAAAAAAAAAAGACAGGTGAGAACCTTTAAGTATCAAGCCACAATGAAGTAATTGAGCGGTCAAGTATTCAAAATCTGCAGCATAAGTTAAAAATTAAAATGTAAAAAATGTATCTTCAAAAAATAGTTGTTATATAAGTGCCAATATAGGCTTTTATATTTATTATTTACTAAAAGGAAAAAAAGTTACAGTAACAATAAATAAAAAAAGAAAAAAAAATACTGAGAAACTAGTTAATATGCACCGGCAGATCAAAAACTAAACATAGAGCTCCATTTAAGTATTTCGTTTATCTGTATGTTAACTGAAATAAAATTAAAGCTACTCAAAAATTAAGAAAATGACAATAATTGGAAGAGAACTTCCAATTATTGCTACAGTTGGCAAACCAATAATTAATACCTACTACAATTATCACGGTTGATCACAAACCAGGAGTCTATTTCAGTGACTAATTCTAGCATGACAAATTAGTGACATCACAGATCATTAACAGCAAAAAAGTGACATGAATCAATTTTAAAAACAAAGGGAAAAAAATTGCAGATTGTAGCTCAAAATCCAAGGTTGTCAGTGTTTTTATTTATTTTCTCTTCAATTTTAAAAACTTCACAAAGAGTTTTAATCTAGTTTCGAATTTGACATAAACAAATATTTTAGTGCTATTAGGCACATCTTTTCCAGTATGTTCAATGAATTAAATGCATGAAATTTCCTTCAAATAACGAAAACAAATCTATTTACACTGAAAACCCTGGATATAAGCAACAGTTAAAAAAACTCACACGGTATCTGCTCTTAGCCTTAGAACCACCAAAAAATAAGTAAATAATAAAACGTATATACAAGTATAATCTGTTTCAGTTTCTTGTTGATGACAATGTGATGCATGATAGCTACAAGCCCCCAATCTTGGTACAGAAAATTGACATTCAAGGTCAGTGCTTGTGATATGTGAATGCACGTATCTGCTACAGCACGTACACAAGCCAGACCAATTTTAAAGCTATCGCCAATTTATAATTAAAAAGAAACCAAAGGAAAGTGTCAGTAGAAATACTAAGCATCTCAGAAATTTTTACTAAAAATTCATCAAAATTTACTAGGATGTAAATTGAAGAAATTAAAAAAAAAAAAATGTTTTCATCAACAAGGAGATTTATGGTTTGGTGTTTACACCAAACCATAACAGTAAAATTTTATGACCTTCATGTGCAACACTGTTGCCATGATACTTAGTATTAAAACTAATTGTTAGATTTAAAAGTAAAAAGGACGGATCTTTTGGTCAATAGTAAAATTTTATGACCTTCATGTGCAACACTGTTGCCATGATACTTAGTATTAAAACTAATTGTTAGATTTAAAAGTAAAAAGGACGGATCTTTTGGTCAATAGTAAAATTTTATGACCTTCATGTGCAACACTGTTGCCATGATACTTAGTATTAAAACTAATTGTTAGATTTAAAAGTAAAAAGGACGGATCTTTTGGTCAATAGTAAAATTTTATGACCTTCATGTGCAACACTGTTGCCATGATACTTAGTATTAAAACTAATTGTTAGATTTAAAAGTAAAAAGGACGGATCTTTTGGTCAATAGTAAAATTTTATGACCTTCATGTGCAACACTGTTGCCATGATACTTAGTATTAAAACTAATTGTTAGATTTAAAAGTAAAAAGGACGGATCTTTTGGTCAATAGTAAAATTTTATGACCTTCATGTGCAACACTGTTGCCATGATACTTAGTATTAAAACTAATTGTTAGATTTAAAAGTAAAAAGGACGGATCTTTTGGTCAATAGTAAAATTTTATGACCTTCATGTGCAACACTGTTGCCATGATACTTAGTATTAAAACTAATTGTTAGATTTAAAAGTAAAAAGGACGGATCTTTTGGTCAATAGTAAAATTTTATGACCTTCATGAGCAACACTGTTGCCATGATACTTAATATTAAAACTAATTGTTAGATTTAAAAGTAAAAAGGACGGATCTTTTGGTCAATAGTAGAATTTTATGACCTTCATGTGCAACACTGTTGCCATGATACTTAGTATTAAAACTAATTGTTAGATTTAAAAGTAAAAAGGACGGATCTTTTGGTCAATAGTAAAATTTTATGACCTTCATGTGCAACACTGTTGCCATGATACTTAGTATTAAAACTAATTGTTAGATTTAAAAGTAAAAAGGACGGATCTTTTGGTCAATAGTAAAATTTTATGACCTTCATGTGCAACACTGTTGCCATGATACTTAGTATTAAAACTAATTGTTAGATTTAAAAGTAAAAAGGACGGATCTTTTGGTCAATAGTAAAATTTTATGACCTTCATGTGCAACACTGTTGCCATGATACTTAGTATTAAAACTAATTGTTAGATTTAAAAGTAAAAGGACGGATCTTTTGGTCAATAGTAAAATTTTATGACCTTCATGAGCAACACTGTTGCCATGATACTTAATATTAAAACTAATTGTTAGATTTAAAAGTAAAAAGGACGGATCTTTTGGTCAATAGTAAAATTTTATGACCTTCATGTGCAACACTGTTGCCATGATACTTAGTATTAAAACTAATTGTTAGATTTAAAAGTAAAAAGGACGGATCTTTTGGTCAATAGTAAAATTTTATGACCTTCATGTGCAACACTGTTGCCATGATACTTAGTATTAAAACTAATTGTTAGATTTAAAAGTAAAAAGGACGGATCTTTTGGTCAATAGTAAAATTTTATGACCTTCATGAGCAACACTGTTGCCATGATACTTAATATTAAAACTAATTGTTCGATTTAAAAGTAAAAAGGACGGATCTTTTGGTCAATAGTAAAGTTTTATGACCTTCATGTGCAACACTGTTGCCATGATACTTAGTATTAAAACTAATTGTTAGATTTAAAGTAAAAAGGACGGATCTTTTGGTCAATAATAAAATTTTATGACCTTCATGAGCAACACTGTTGCCATGATACTTAATATTAAAACTAATTGTTCGATTTAAAAGTAAAAAGGACGGATCTTTTGGTCAATAGTAAAATTTTATGACCTTCATGTGCAACACTGTTGCCATGATACTTAGTATTAAAACTAATTGTTAGATTTAAAAGTAAAAAGGACGGATCTTTTGGTCAATAGTAAAATTTTATGACCTTCATGTGCAACACTGTTGCCATGATACTTAGTATTAAAACTAATTGTTAGATTTAAAAGTAAAAAGGACGGATCTTTTGGTCAATAGTAAAATTTTATGACCTTCATGTGCAACACTGTTGCCATGATACTTAGTATTAAAACTAATTGTTAGATTTAAAAGTAAAAAGGACGGATCTTTTGGTCAATAGTAAAATTTTATGACCTTCATGAGCAACACTGTTGCCATGATACTTAATATTAAAACTAATTGTTAGATTTAAAAGTAAAAAGGACGGATCTTTTGGTCAATAGTAAAATTTTATGACCTTCATGTGCAACACTGTTGCCATGATACTTAGTATTAAAACTAATTGTTAGATTTAAAAGTAAAAAGGACGGATCTTTTGGTCAATAGTAAAATTTTATGATCTTCATTTGCAGCACAGTTGCCATGATACTAATATTAAAGCTGAGTATTAAGATTAAAAAGAGTAACTTGTCTAAACTGAGATTCTACTTTTAGTGAGAATATTGCATTCTATGTCAGAAAAATTAGTAATAATAAGAAACATGTTGCATTTACATAAATCAGGTATCTTCAACACAAAACCCGTACTTCTTAGGAAAAAACCGCTAACATTCCAAAAATCACATTGAAAATATTAAAAGATATAGAATGACACATCTAAATGAGGTGACAGATCAAGACTAGTTTTCACAAATCATTGTGAAAATATGTACAGATTGGCAGCCAAACTTAATCACAGATTCTTAAATTGACAAGAATAATTCACAAGAATTGATTGTACAGCAGAGATTCTCAAATATACATAAATCAGGCCCAAAATTTTTTATCAGTAGATAAAATTGATGTAAGAGACAGACTATATATCTGATATATAATGTCATATTAAGGTGTTACATGGGTTACTTAATTAAAAAAATTAAATTTACAAGAATAATAAACATAAAGAAAATTTGAAAAGATTTTGATGAATTTCTGCTCTTAGCTAATCTAAAATCGAACGAGAAAATTAAATTCTAAAATCTGTAGTTTCTATTAAACAAAGAGACAAATTTATTACTCAAAGTGTCATTTTAGGGTTTTATTTCTGGAAGTTAATTGAAAAAAAAAGACAGGAGAGAACCTTTAAGTATCAAGCCACAATGAAGTAATTGAGCGGTCAAGTATTCAAAATCTGCAGCATAAGTTAAAAATTAAAATGTAAAAAATGTATCATCAAAAAATAGTTGTTATATAAGTGCCAATATAGGCTTTTATATTTATTATTTACTAAAAGGAAAAAAAGTTACAGTAACAATAAATAAAAAAAAAGAAAAAAAAATACTGAGAAACTAGTTAATATGCACCGGCAGATCAAAAACTAAACATAGAGCTTCATTTAAGTATTTCGTTTATCTGTATGTTAACTGAAATAAAAATTAAAGCTACTCAAAAATTAAGAAAATGACAATAATTGGAAGAGAACTTCCAATTATTGCTACAGTTGGCAAACCAATAATTAATACCTACTATAATTATCACGGTTGATCACAAACCAGGAGTCTATTTCAGTGACTAATTCTAGCATGACAGATTAGTGACATCACAGATCATTAACAGCAAAAAAGTGACATGAATCAATTTTAAAAACAAAGGGAAAAAAATTGCAGATTGTAGCTCAAAATCCAAGGTTGTCAGTGTTTTTATTTATTTTCTCTTCAATTTTAAAAACTTCACAAAGAGTTTTAATCTAGTTTCGAATTTGACATAAACAAATATTTTAGTGCTATTAGGCACATCTTTTCCAGTATGTTCAATGAATTAAATGCATGAAATTTCCTTCAAATAACGAAAATAAATCTATTTACACTGAAAACCCTGGATATAAGCAACAGTTAAAAAAACTCACACGGTATCTGCTCTTTAGCCTTAGAACCACCAAAAAATAAGTAAATAAATAAAACGTATATACAAGTATAATCTGTTTCAGTTTCTTGTTGATGACAATGTGATGCATGATAGCTACAAGCCCCAATCTTGGTACAGAAAATTGACATTCAAGGTCAGTGCTTGTGGTATGTGAATGCACGTATCTGCTACAGCACGTACACAAGCCAGACCAATTTTAAAGCTATCGCCAACAAAAAGAAACCAAAGGAAAGTGTCAGTAGAAATACTAAGCATCTCAGAAATTTTTACTAAAAATTCATCAAAATTTACTAGGATGTAAATTGAAGAAATTGAAAAAAAAAAATGTTTTCATCAACAAGGAGATTTATGGTTTGGTGTTTACACCAAACCATAACATGGAAGTTGCTATTTACAACTTCAAAAAACTCAGTCGGGATAAAAAAACTAGCTAAATGGAATTAAAAGGAGAAAAATTTCAAACTAGGTGACTTCAAACTTGAGCTTCAGGGGTACAGGCTATTGCAAATTTAATGCTGATATGAAGTAAACATGAAGCGAAAAATAAAGCTACTTGAGAACAAAAACCGTTTTTGGAATAAAAGTCCCCGACACTGTGAAACCAACTAATAGATTTGCACCAATTAACAATGGAAATATATAAAACTGTCAAAAAAAAAAAAATGGGGTATTATGCCCTTAATTCTAAGTAAATGCACAGGGGAAACCCTCTCTCGAACCTGAAAAATAGTTTTTTTTTCCAACAAATAGTTTTTAGAAAAACAATTTTTTTTTACCGACAAACATTTTTTAGAATTTTTTTTTTTTTTTATGGAATAAGTCTAGTTGACCGTTTAACCATCCTTTTTTTATATTAACATCTCCCTTTAGACGAAAACGTTCCAAACAACAACAAAATCGTGCACAAATAAAATCGATTAGATAAGCATGCTTGTGCTAACAATATAACTTCATTAAATTTTTGATAAACACTCGAAACATGTAAACAAAATACAAAGCACATGGCTAAAATCAATTTTAAATATTAGGCAGTTCAAGAATAAAGCTTAAGAAACTGGATAAAAATTGTAAAAAT